>NC_035448.2:80254747-80554747 GCF_002127325.2 Helianthus annuus
GGTTCAACTGGTAGTTGTGTAGAACCGACTTAAGAACAATGGGTTCACCACTTGCAACCTCTACTGTCAAAGGTTTACCTAGTTTCGTTCTAGACACGCGAAGCATTGGCTCAAAAGACAATGACACAAAACTCTTGTCGGCACCCGAATCAAAAAGAACAGATGCAGGCTGATTATTAATAAAGAACGTACCGTTCACCACTTCGTTTTCTGCTTGTGCCTCTTGTGCATTCATGTTGAAGACACGACCTCGAGCCTGAGCCTGATTCTGGTTTGCATTCTGGTTCTGGTTGGCTAGTCTTGGACACCGATTTATGTAGTGGGTCAGATCCCCACAGTTATAACAAGCACCTGGTGGGTAGTTTGGTCGTGCAGCCTGACCCTGTTGTTGAGCAACTTGTTGAGCAGGGTTCTGACCCTGCGCGATTCTGAGCAAACCGACAAACATCGGCAAGATGACCCGACTTCCCACAGTTAGTACAGAAACGGCACTGATATTGCGGCTGATGGTGACTGTTGCATTGATTGCACAAAGGTGCACTTCCTGAATAGGGCTTCTTTGCTGGAGGCTGGTTGGGAGCTGCCTGGTTCGCTTGGGCAGTGACAGCATAGTTTTGGGAAGCCTTACGCTTCTTTGCCCTTTTTGATGAACTAGACCACCTTTCCATTCTTGTTTTGACCTTTCTTGCTTATCTTCCTTGTCAGCCGACTGTTTCTTGCCCTTGTCACCCTTCCTGTGTAGTTTATTCTTTCGAATCTGCGACTCAGTCAACGTCGCTGATAACTCGATCGCCTGACGGAGTGTGGTAGGGTTGCTACCAGTAAGGATGTCTTGTACCGAGTCAGGCAGGCCGTCGAATGTACCTTTCGATAGCCTTATCGAGTGGGGTAACCATAGTCGGGCAAAGCAGACTCAACTCCTCAACCTATCAGTTAATAGCCCTGTGCTCGCCACTATCTTGCTTCAAAAACAATCAAATTGTTTCTCCAACGCTCGTTGTTCATGACGAGGACAAAATTCCCTCATCATAAGAGCTCTCAGTTCAGCCCATGTCTGAGCTAGAGCAACTTCTGCACCTTGATCTCTCATAAACCCCGTTCCACCACGTAAGAGCCCTCTTCTGAAACACACTCAAAGAAAAACTCGACCTTGCGATTGTCAGGACACTGCACATGACGGAAAGTGTTCTCGATGCTCTCGAACCACTGAGAAGCCCAGTTGCTCCCTCAGAACCACTAAACTTGAGTGGCTTAGCCAAGTTAAAATCCTTGTATTTGAATGTACCATTGTTGTTGTTGTTGGCCTGGTTCCATTGAGCAAAAGAGATTTGGGAATTGAGCAGCCATCTACAGGGCAATAATTTCTGCCAGCTCAGCAGTAGCTATTTGGTTGTCGCGTCGAGGAGGCATTCTAGAAGAGAAAAAAAATATGAAATGAAACGAGTGAGATGATTGGATGAAGAGAATGAGATGAAGCAAAATCAACAAAAGCAAAGATGGCGGTTATGCATCGCAAAGCAAAACAAGCGACATGAAATGTCTAGTAAAAGTAAATGGGTCAGAATTAGTGTATCGCGAAGACATGCTCGCCTATAAGTGAAACACTCACCCCAAGAGTTCCCAGGTAAGAGTGATTGGTCCGATTATGTGGATTTGTATGAACACTCTAGCCTTAGACAAAAATCCCAGGGTACAGGCATTCACTCTTCCAGATCGCACGTGTTCACACTATTAACCCAAAACTTTGACGGGATTTTTGAAATCCAAAGAGGTTCAAAACCATATAACAGAGGGTTCAAAACCTAGTGATCAATCATTCTCGAACAGATGATTAATTTTCAAAGCGGATTCGGAACCGAAGTTCTCGTTGTGGTTATCACCTAAGGATAGGTGATGTGCATGTTTTAAACTCTAAAACACAAGATAACTTGTGTTAGGGTCCTAGAAAGTTATAGTCTTGGTCAAAGTATTACTAATAACCTAATTCCCTATAACCATTGGCTCTGATACCAACTCTTCTGTCACACCCCGACCGCGTGTAACATGCAACCGCGGCGGAAAACGTCGGGGAGTGTTGTGGACAGAATTAATTGTTATACAACCATGGAAATTAAAGTTACATTTTATTTATCAAACACGGGTGTTACATTGTCTTAAAAGGAAGTACATAATTCAAAACATAGTGATACTAGTTCTATCTTCATTTTTTTGTCTCTAAGGCACAGGTCCGCCCTAGTATCGTGATCAACATCTTATGGAACATCTCCTGAAAATACATGTGAAAGTAGGTACGTCAGCATAAAAATGCCTGTGAGATACATAGGTTTTGTGAAAGTGGGATTCATGACTTGAGTTTTAAAGAAATGTTTAATAACAGTCATTTATGAACCTTGTAATTTGTCTCGCTTTGTAAACCATTTGAAAAACGATAATATCAGATGATATGTATAGATGAACGTAAGGTTAAATGAATAACCTAGTAAAATGAGTTGAATAAGATAAGTTGTTTTGTAAGACAATGTTTTATGAAAGGTATGTTATTTGTATAAAATGTTATATGTCTAAACTGAAATGATTTGGATAACGCTAAGATATGTAATATTATACAAACATTTATATATAGGAAGTATCAGCGGCGTATCCACCATGTTTGCATCATATTACATACTCCACGTTACTCAAACCATTCACCCAAACCATCCACCATGTAAGATTGTTCTTGTATAACTCAATTGTCAAGTGTTATTGTGTAAATCATGTCAAATGTCTATGTTCAATGTAAACCACCAAATGTGTATGTCAATGTCAACGTGTTTATGTTCAATGTAAATCATGTAATGTGTATCCCAAAATGTATCATGTACGGTAAGAGAAATGTATCAACTTAAACCATATGTAAAATGCACAAAACAAGTCGTTGAAGTAAAACGTGGTTTAAATCAACGCTATGTTCTGTGGAAAAATGCATGCTCTATTGATATTAACATTTATGCGGTATTGTGAAATATGCATACATCCAAGCCTTGAGATTGTGGCGATAAACCCTTAAACAAATTAAAGGTTTATCTAAGTTATGTATATCGAATTCGGTCATTCCTTACAATCCTATCAAACCCAGGATTTCAGGAACGGGAGTTGTCAATTCCTATGGTACCACTACCTACAAACGAACGGCGTGATCAATGTTAATGAATGCATTGTCCCATGTTAAACAAACCAAATGTCATAACAAAATGAAGGCATGTGATGTAAACAATTGTACTAAGTATGCTAAGTAAACATACGAAGCAGAAATGTTCATGTAAATCAATGTGCCCATATGCTGAGTAAACATATGCAGCAGAAATGTTCATGTAAATCAATGTGTCCATATGCTGAGTAAACATATGCAACAGAAATGTAATGTAAATCAATGTACTAAGTACGCACACAATGGGCATACATAGCATGAAATGTAATGAAATCGTGTACTATAATGTACTAACAACATAGCAGGCATATGATGTGAAAACATGGAAAGCATGAATGTAACAGATAGGCACATGTGTTTCACCCCAAAACAGTTTAGAAAACAGTAAAAGAGGGGTTCAATGTACTCACATTGACACCTCGAAAGCATTTAAAAGATGGGGTTCTATGTACTCACCTGAGATTGCTTTGAATTCCTTGTATAATAACCAGATAATGCTAAAGATCATGGGATATCAAACGGCACCTAATAGGTAGCTATGTTAATATACCGGACCAAATCGGATGGATCGGATAGTATGCGGGTTCGTAAACCAAACGAGTATGGAGACTTGTGTAATATGGTTTAACAAAGCCTACATACTAAAATGAAACCTAACCTAAGTGCTTGCGACCCATCACGACCCGTTTAGGTAGCTTATGCTACCTTAACGCGTCGTTCGCGTAGAACGCGTTTGGAACGCCTAACATTGTGACCACAAGGCATAACCTCAGAAGGTTATAGCTCTGGTCACCTAATGTGTTTGGTCGGATCCTAATGATCGACCAAATGGGTCGGGTTCTGTAGGATCGTTTGCTGACCTAAACGAGTCCTTCAGAGGCTTTCTCCTTGGTTTCAGGTGCGGAATAATAAGAAACTAAGGTAGAAATAGCACGCAAATCACTTTAACTACTTGTTTATTGATATAACAATCTTTTACAGCTCAAATCTCGCACCGGCAGCACTTTGGTACGATTTCTACACACCGTTACTGACTGGATCGCTCATTGATCTATATATAGGCGTTTGGGTTCGCTTATTGGACAGGCCCAATAAGCGAACCAGACATTAGCCACTCGAGCGAACCATACATTGTTGACATTCGAGCGAACCACTCAATGTTCATATGAGCGGACTAGCTATGATGCTGTTCGAGCGAACCTAACCTAATTGGACCAATGAGCGGACCTATCTATTACATGTTTTCTCGTTTTCCGTTCATTATACAATCAGTCCTATTCTAAGACTCGAACGAAGATGTAGTCGACAGACAACTGCACCAACAGACTCCCCCTTGAATGTTGACGGAATCTTCAGTGAGAGTCTTCAACATGACATTCTCGGATATTGCTCGGTCTTCTTCAGTAATTCTGCCTGGATCTTTCTTTGGCTATAACTATCATCAGACTCCCCCTATCATCCTGCTAGGATTGTCATCTGGGATTTGTTACCACCATTGAAATCATCTCCTGGCTTTTCTCTGTTCAGCTCATCATCTGCATACATCTCAAACACTCATAAGAATAATTTCAGATTTAACATTTTAAAGACTATGAAGATCAATACGTAGGTTAACATTCAACTTAAACTTCAAGTTTAATGAACCATTTTGACGTTTTAATCTTCACTTTTTCACTTCACTCTCCCAAACCACAAGTTCAACATGTTTAGCATTTGAAATGTAGAAAATCAGTTCTTCACACACTGTTGTCGAAAATCTTTTTGGAGTTTTCAAATTTAAACAAAAAAAACAATATTTTTGGATTTTTGAATTTAAAGAAATACAGAAATGAAACACTATTTTTGAGAGATTGTGCAAGAGGATCATATCGGTTTTTGAGACACATCACTAACACCGTTGATCTTACTTAATCAGCATATGTTCAAACAAATTTACTTCTGATTGTCAGTATTGTTGTCCACTTAAACCTCTACACAAGTTTTCAATTGATTCAAGATACGTATTTAATGTTTTAGAACTTAAACTTATTTGTGTGTCCCACCCCTTGAATATACTCCCGTATCCAGATTTCAATATTCTGATTTACAGGTAAATATACTACAAATGATATCTGTATATAAATTAGGGGATATGCGAGAACTGAGGGATCTCAGGTCAATACTTCAGTATGCGCAGAGAGATATCAGTTTCGACTTTGCGGTGTGTCCCCTTTAGGAGATCTTTTAGCTACAACAACTAATTATCAATTTTATTGTCTAATCAGCTGAGGGCTTTATGCTATGTTTCAAGCATTTTGCAGCAAGTATTATCCGGGGACTAGGTCAGAACTTCCATTCAGCAGATGTCCCGGGATAATACCCCAGACATCATTGAGTAAAACACCTAATATATCAGAATAAGAAACCTTTCAAACGAGATTTCAGGGGTTACCTATATATTCAAGTAGAGTTCCCCACAAAATAAGCAAGTTTGAATTTAGGTTTTATCTGTAATACAATTTACTAACTGTGTGAAGTCTACTGACACATCATTAGTAAGACTTGTTTAAAAACATTTTTGACTTTACAAATCTCTAACATGCTTTGATAGTCTACCGATTTACTATCATTTCCTCTTATAGCAACAAGACTCATTTTGTATTTTTCAATTTTTTAAATTTTTTCAAAATTTTATTACTCCCCCTAAAATCAAAATATGTTTCAATTTTGATTTTCTGAGGAAAAATTGAAAACAAACTATACAAGAAATTTGACAACATTATGTGAATTACCTCAATTCACCATCATCATGCAAAAACAATCAAAACTCCCCCTCACAACAAACTATTTTCCCATTATGATTTCAAAACACTTAAGTTTGTTTTAATCAAAATGGTTTTTCCGGAAAATATAAGTTTGTTTACCAACCATTTTAGGTATGGGGTTACTTCAACATCTTGTTTTTCAATCAGATGTAGGAAAATCCAAGTACAAGTTAATGTCCTTGATTTACCATTTGCAGTTCAGAATCCTCTGTACCACTTGCAAAACATAAACTCATCTAATACCTCTTGTAAGAAAAACACATACAAACCTTTTACCGTTTGTATGATTGACATTACCGAATAGATTTTGAAAAAAAATAATAATGCCGATTCATGATCCACGATACCATCTTGGGGTCTCCGGCAATTCCTGCAAAACCTTCAAACACAGATTTAAAAAGATGCCGATTCATGCTCCACGCTTACAAACCTGGGAGCTCCGGCAAGTCAGGTTTTTCTTATTTGAGTAGTTTCACCCAAGCCTGACCAGCCTTGGGTGATTTTGAATTCTTGTTCAACAATGGTGGAAAGTTTTTCTCATCCATTGTTAAACTAGAATTCTCGACCTTTACCTCAACACATGGCTCTTCTGGTTTTACCATACCAGAATCATTGCCTGACTGTGGCTTGTCCGACTTTGATGAGCCAGATTCATCGCCTGAAGGTGGCTTGTCTGACTTTGATGAGCCAGATTCATCGCCTGAATGTGGCTTGTCTGACTTCGGCACGTCAGATTCATCGCCGACCTTTTCCTTCTTCTTCTCCTCTTTTGTCCCCAAATTTAATCTGATGAATTCTTTTTGCTTGTCTTTACAGCTGAGGGAGTAGATTCATCAGAACTTTTATTCTTTTTGTCCCGTGAATCCGAGGACAAAATCTTTTCGAGATATTCTCTCGCTTTCTTTCTCTTTTTCCTCAGTCGATCTTTCTGCCCTTGAGAAAGCTTCACTTTTGTTTCTTGAACTTTAGGTTTTTTGACCTTCAGTTCTTTGACGTTTTGGCCCGAAGCTTTCAATTCTTTGGGCTTGATAACAACCGGTATTTTCTTTCCATTTTCTGAGAATTGGCCCTTAATCCGTCATTCGATCTTCTTGGGCAATCTCTGGCAATGTGACCTATGATGTTGCAGTTAAAGCACCTCCTGGTCTCATAACTCCAATACTAGCAGTTAACAGCAATGTGTCCTTGATAACCGCATCGGTAACACACTCTGTTATCGTACCAATCACCATTGTCACACCAAACGCTCAGATCAAAGCACTGTTTGGCTTGGTGATACTCTTTCCTCCTTTTGATTTCTGGATTTGACTTTTGAGCACTGTGATCCGACCTGCACCACTTATTACCAACATTTTTTGAATTTTCATTTTTTACTTTTTGTAATTTTTCATTACGATTGAATGATCGATCTGATGAACTTTTATTATCTTTTTGAACAATTTTCTCATTTTTAATTTTTTGTTTCTGTTCCACTTTCTTCTTCAAAGGTTTTTGCTTAGAGCATTCTCCCTTTTCAGTCGATTGCAAAACAGTTTTCTGAAATTTTTCCTTTTTATCATCAGATTTCTCACCACAATCTTTAACTATGACATTGTCAAAGTTTGTGACATTGTCACTTATTGGAATAGAGTTGATTGGTTTTGGACAAGGAATATTCAACTTGTCAGATGAAATCACAAAACCGATCAACTTCTTTTCAAGTTCTTCAATCTTGATCCTGGAATTCTCAGCTTCTTTCTCAAGCTGAGATATTCTTTCAAGATGAGATTTGATAGAATTTTCATTATCAATCTTCAAATTTTCAAGAACAGATGTTTTATTCTCCAGAACTTTTATCTGTTCTTGAAATTTTGATTCATTCGTTTTCAAATTCTTGTTTTCCAACTTGATCCAGAAATCTAAATCTTCTAAAGATTTCTGTTTGCTTTCAAGCTCTTTTTCCAACTTCTTGATTTTCATTTTAGCACATTCACCTTCTTTTTCAAGTTCGATAATTTTCTGAAGATGGGAATTTATCATTTTCTGTTTTTCAATATTGTTTTTACTGAACACATTTCTCCCATCTT
Source organism: Helianthus annuus (assembly GCF_002127325.2). Classification (NCBI taxonomy): domain Eukaryota; kingdom Viridiplantae; phylum Streptophyta; class Magnoliopsida; order Asterales; family Asteraceae; genus Helianthus; species Helianthus annuus. Next base: position 80,262,808 of record NC_035448.2, read on the forward strand.
CAAGAATTTTCATTTGCTCTTCAAATTCTTGATTTTTCAATGTTAAACTGTTAAAATCATTTAACCGTTTGTCATTTTCTGCTTTTAGGTTGTCACACTTTTCATGTAACCAAAGAATCTGGTTTTCAGCAGCGTGCTTCTCGTCTTTCAACTTTTTGACTTCAGATGCCAAACTTGCCATGTCTTTCACAAGTTTGTCATTATCAGTCTTGACATTATCGCATTCTGAGCACATTGTTTCATTCTCCACCGATTCTTCAGCTTTTGGAGCTTCTTCTTCCTTTGCTATGAATGTACCTGCACAAAAAATTTTAACGAAATCAAGTGGATTTCCATTATTATCAATATAACAACCTCGTTTGAAATCGTATTTCGGCACATATTTTGCCCTGACACATTTAGTAACCCTTTTGTGCATCTCCTCAATCACATCTGAACCTAAATCTAGTACATTATTCTCCAAAACCTTGATCATTTCTTTCTTTTTCTTTCTGGTTTCAAGTTCATGAGCTTTAAGTTTGCTGATGAATTGATTTAGAGGTAGTTTTGAAAAATTTGAGTCCTCCCTTAAATTTTTTAAACATTCACCCCATTCAATCGGTAATGCATCTGCAAACTTCTCTAATTTCTCAGCATTTGACGGAGATATCTCATGATCTTTCATATAATTCAGTAAGACACTATATCGGTCTTTAAGATCTTCCAACGTTTCGTCTTTCAGACACACAAAATATTTAAACCTTTTTGCCCATCCATCTTTGCTCACTTTTCTATAACCTTCATCTAGAAATCCATGATGCCAATCATTAAATCTTTCGAAATAATAGTTCTCTTGTTCATCAAACACCATTGCCATTTTTCGCAAAAACCCGACACGTGTTTGTTGACTGATAAGCGAACCAGGATGACAGAAAAGCGGACCAAATAGTCAATCGGATACAAAAGCGGACCGGATGGGTCAAATGAGCGAATCGGTCGTATAAGCGGACAGAACAAGCTGAATTGGAGCGGACCGGTCAAATAAGCGGACCGGACATGCACTTGGAGCGAACCGATCGGACAAATAAGCGGACCGGATGGGTTGATCTTGGAGCGGACCAGTGTGATTTGTTCGAAAAAGCGGACCGATCTCAATCGACCGAATAAGCGGACCTCCTGGTTTGACCCATTTTTCTTTCGAATTTTGGCTTCAAACTTTCCAGGGTTTGTCTCGGTGCTATTGCGCACAATCTGTGAAAATTTGAGCGAATCCGACCGTAAATCTCGGTCTGACGAAGAAAGAAGGTGTAGAAGTAAGAAAAAGTGACGAAATCCGACTATTTTCTGCAGAGAACCTCCTCCTGAGCTCTGATACCAATTGTAGGATCGTTTGCTGACCTAAACGAGTCGTTCAGAGGCTTTCTCCTTGGTTTCAGGTGCAGAATAACAAGAAACTAAGGTAGAAATAGCACGCAAATCACTTTAACTACTTGTTTATTGATATAACAATCTTTTACAGCTCAAATCTCGCACCGGCAGCACTTCGGTACGATTTCTACACACCGTTACTGACTGGATCGCTCATTGATCAATATATAGGCGTTTGGGTTCGCTTATTGGACAGGCCCAATAAGCGAACCAGACATTAGCCACTCGAGCGAACCATACATTGTTGACATTCGAGCGAACCACTCAATGTTCATATGAGCGGACCAGCTATGATGTTGTTCGAGCGAACCTAACCTAATTGGACCAATGAGCGGACCTATCTATTACATGTTTTCTCGTTTTCCGTTCATTATACAATCAATCCTATTCTAAGACTCGAACGAAGATGTAGTCAACAAACAACTGCACCAACAGGTTCGAAAGTATAAGCGATGGTTTAGATCGCTTACCTTACGACCCTATATAAGCACTAAACTAAAAGTGACGAGCTAAGCATGTTAGAACATGCTTAACTAAGTTTAGAAAACAGGTTTGGCATCAAAACAAACGGCTTTGATGCTCACGAGTAGTTTGGTTACAAAATATGCAAGAATGCATATTTTGGCCGAAACTACGACTCGTCACTGAGCCTAGATAACGTGGTAATCAGTAGGTATAGTCACTACAGACTATAACCATCGTGATCACGCTCACGTTATGAAGTTCCATGAACTTCGGGTTGACCATAGGCTGGTCAATGCAGAAAGTCAACAAAACGTTGACTTTCGGACTCGAAAAGCGAATAAAAGAGCGAAAGAGTACTTACGGAGGGTCCCCGAATGCTAATCTAGATCAAAGAGCTCAGGTATGAAGCAATGGCATCAACTTAGAGCATTTGGATCAGATTTGTGTGGGTTTTACATCAAAGGGGGGGGGTATTTATAGGAAAAGTAGAGCCGTTAGGATCGTTTCTTGAATATCGTGCCACGATCTTGAGCGTCCACTTGTCAAAATGTTGTGGTTACTGAAAATGGCCCTTGGCTCTTGATTGGGTGAAAGGGCATTGCCCTTTGGTGTGTTTGAAAGGCCAGATTTGCAAGAAAGACAAAAATTTGGTTACTGGAAGTGCCATGCGGCCCGCATCAGGATATGCAGAAACTCAGGCGGGCCGCCTGGGCCTGTCAGATCTGCATATACTTTTAAAAATGGCAGTTTTGGTCCCTGTTGCGTATTTAAGCCATTTTCGACACTTCTAAGGCCCGTAAATCCAACTTTAAGGCCCTAAAATGATGCCTAAACATTGTGGACATCAAACATGCTCAAAAATGTTCCGGATGTTGGTTCGTTTGGCCGTACGATCGCGATGTTCGGATAATTACGATGGAATGCGCATAAGCGCGAAAAACGATCCAAATGACGCGACGAATGGATTTTTCTCATGCTAAACACTAATGCATAATATTATAATGCTTACATAAATTTTTGGATGTCCGAATGTATTCGAACGTAAGTTATGCGCGAAAGTGCAAACTTGTGCACTTTTTGACACTTTTAGTCCCTGAATGACCCAAAAGTTTGTTTTAGCATACCAAACCCCTCAAAGCCTATTTCTAAGCTATGTAAAGGATATTTATGTTATGTTTAACTTATGGACATGTTCCGGAATGTTCGTTACAGTTCAAATTGGCATACTTTTACAGTTTGTCAAGTTTAGTCCCTGTAAGCGAATTAACTTGTTTTGCCATACCAAAGCCTTCAAAACTTATTTCTAAGTTATGTAAAGGTTATTTAAGGTATGTTGAGTATATGTTGATGTTCCAGAGTATTTGTCGCATTAAACTAAGCATGTTTAAGCACCAGTTAGCGTATAACTCTCCAGAAAGCAATGTAGAGTTTGAAATTGAACAAAAGTCAAAATATGAAAAATGTAAAACACAACCAAACAAACATTGGGATAAAATAACATTGTTTTGTTGATAACTGAACTGTTCACAATGATTACAAGCACAAATGTTACACCTATACTTTAACTTCATATTAGAGCCTTGAAATGAAATTAACGGGGCTTAAACGTGTCAAAAATGCATCAAAAACCATGTTTTGCACATTTAGGGACCAAAATTGACATTCTGGCATAGTTATCTTAGGAAGGGACCAAAATGGAAAATCTAAATTCTAGCTTGTTCCAGCTGTTCCCTTCATTTGCACATGGTTTTAATGAAACTAGGGGCTCCCATGGTTTCACAAAACCATGGGCACATGTGTACGGATGAGATCGAAGCTCGTTTTACGATGAACGATCTTAACGGTTGTGCAAAAACTATATACACCCCACCCCCTTTGCTCTCAACTCACATCTGATCTGATTTTCATTCTCTAAGTTGAAGTCTTGCACTTCATACCTGAGAATAAATTGGATCAAACCTCCTTGGACCTTTTGTAAGTCCTCTTTCGTTCTTTTATGCATTTTAGTGTGAAAGTCAAACTTTGTTTGACTTTCTGCATTGACCAGTTTATGGTCAATACGAAGTTCATTTGAACTTCATAACGTGAGTGTAATCACGATGGTTTTAGTCTCTTATGACTATACCTACTGATTACCACGTTATCTAGGCATAATGGCGAGTCGTAGTTTCGGCCAAAATGCGTATTCTTACGTATTTTGTAACCAAACTACTTTTACGTATCAAAACCGTTTGTTTTGATACCAAACCTGTTTTTCAAACTTCATTAAACATGGTTTAACATGTTTAGCTCGTCACTTTATATTTGGTGCTTATATAAGGTCGTAAGGTAAGCGATCTAAACAATCGCTTATACTTTCGAACCCGACCCTTTTGGTAAATCATTAGGATCCGACCAAACACATTAGGTGACCATAGTTGTATAGGGAATAACCTTCCGAGGTTATACCTTATGGTCACTTCGTTTAAGTAGTAGTATGATAGGTTGTTTTATATGCCTTAGGAAAAATTACCAAAAAGCCCTTTTTACGCCAAAATTCATTTTAAGCATATGTAACCCAAATTTTCACATCTAAACTAATTAGGTAACATTATTAGACATGTTAAGGCATATAATACTTGTCATAGGACTAGTTAGGCGGTCCGAACGCGTTTTACGTGAACGACACATTAAAGTAGCGTAAGCTACCTAAACGGGTCGTAATGGGTCGTAAGCACTTAGCATAGGTTTCTTTTTAGAATAAAGGCTTTGTTAAACCATATTACATGAGTTTCTATACTCATTTGGTTTACGAAACCTCATTCTATCCGATTTCCCGATTTAGGTCCGGTTATTTATGTAGTTATCTATATTATGTGCCGTTTGATTCCGTGATCCCTCTAGCTTTGCTTGGTTGTTGTTCAAGACTTCTAAGCACCCTCAAGTGAGTACATAGTCCCCTCTTTTACTGTTTTTCAAACAATTTGGGGTGAAATACATGTGCCTACTTGTTACTTTCATGCTTTCCATATTTTCCTACCATATACTTGCTATGTTCATTAGTACACTATTAGTACATGATTTCATTATGTTTTGCTATGTATGTTCACTCTTAGCATACTAGCACATCGTTTTACATTATATCTTCTTTTGCTATGTATGTTCACTTAGCATGCTAGCACATTGTTTTACATTACATTTTATGCTATGTATGTTTACTTAACATGCTAGCGCATTATTTTACATTACATTTTATGCTATGTCCATTTAGAGCATACTTAGTACATTGTTTTACATTGCATCTCTGTTGCATATGTTCTCGTAACATATGGACACATTATTTTACATTTCTACCTTGTATGTTCACTTAGCATACTAGGTACATTATTTTCATAAAACATGCTTACATTTGGTATATCATTTGGTTTGTTTAACGGAACTAAATTACATTCATTAACACCGATCATGCCGCTCGGTAGTAGGTAGTGGTAGCATAGGACTTGACATCTCCTGTTCCTAAAACCCTAGGTTTGTTTGTGTGGAAGGAATGACCGAATCCGAAAACATTTTTTTATAACCTTCACTATAAGGTTATCCTTCTGTCTCAAGGCTTGAATGTAGGCGTTTAACATTACCGCAGAAATGTTTGTATCAGTAAAGCATGCATTATTCTACAAAGCATAACTTTTGATTTATTCAAATACTTTGTTTTGTACATTTTTACATTTGGTTTAAGTAATCATATTTTACTTACATTTACTTACCATACATTTTTACATTATCTGTCTATCGCCTCCGTCAATCTATTTCGTAGCAGAAACAGAAGAACTCTAAGCGTTTAGTGTTACAACTAGTTAGAAAGGCAAGGTGGCAATTTTGTAAATAATGAGATTTCTCATTATATCCCTTGTGTCTATAAATAGCTCATTTAGTTGTAAAGGTGAAGACTTTTTGAAGACTTGGAGCTCATTTGGAGATTTAGGAGCTTAGAGCTTAGAGAGAGAAAGTCTAGAGAGAGAAAATCTCTCTACGTGATTCACGGCATTGTACACGACGTCACATCAATAGAATCACGTTATCTTGTGTGACAACTCGAATTTCCAAGATTCTATTTCGCATTTATTGCACGTTCATGTATTGACTAGTCGTATATATGTTTTGATTGTTTGATTGTGCATGGGTGTTTGTTAATTGTGAAATTGGTAAATATATGAACTTGGTGGTGAAATTATGAAATTGTTATGAGATGGTGTACATGTGTAATAAATAATACTAAAGGGTGCTTAGGGTTGATAGTGAAACTTTAACAACTCATAACCCTAATTCTTTTCCCTAATCATTCTCTAATCATTCACAAAGAATCAAAAAACACGTACTTTCACCTCCTCTAATCCTCTCTACAACACCTTCTCATCATTCTTGGATTCACAAGTTCTTTGCATCAAGTTTGATTGCCAATCCATCTAGAATCGAATCAAGGTAATTGTTTAATCATTGTTTGTTATTGTTTGATTGTTATTGATCCTTGATTATGTGATTCATGTTAAAAACCCTAGTTCTCCATATATGATAGTTCTGTGGATGTTGATTGAATCATGATTATTGTGAAATAATATTGATCAGTGGTGTAATCGTATGCTAAATGTCAAGATGCTTTGCATGCTATAACTGTTGAATGAATTGGATGAATGATGTTCGTAATTAGGGTTTCACGATCAAGGAGAAATGAAAACGTAACTGATGGAATGATAGATCGTAACTGTTTCAATTGTGTATGCTAGTTGTCTGAGTTTTGAAATGATGAATTGGTCCGAGGGTTACACGTTGTATCTTGCCCGAGTTTAATTCATAAGTATAGTCCGAGTTTTTAAGGTGGTAAATGGCCCGAGCTTTGTATCAACTTGAAGCCCGAAATTTATAAATGCTTCATGAAGGTCCGAGTTTATTATATTGTCACCTAGTCCGACCTTGTAACAATTGTTGGTCCGAGTTTTAACATAACAAAACATGCCCGACCTTTAACCCCTTTTCAAGGTCCGAGTTTTTTAATATGTTATGCCCTATCCGACTTTTAAACCCCCAAGACCTTGTCCGAGTTTTGTAAGGAATTCAGGTTGTCCGAGTTTGTGGGGGTATCATCCTGTCCGAGTTTCATTGAGCAGCCTCTAGTCCGACTTTGTTAGTGGTCCGAGTTTGAGGAGGGGCTGCCCCTTCATGCCCGACTTTTATAGATGTAGCATGTCCGATCTCTTTGTAAGCAAGACTTCTTGTCCGAGTTTTATAACATAAGAGATAGGTCCGACCTTTGCTTTTAAACATGGGGGTCCGAAGTTTTGCTTGCACATGTTCAGGTTATGCTTTGATATTATGCCCGAGTTCTATGCTAGGATTGTGGATTCAATAACTTGTTAACCCTGTTACTTTAGTAACATCATTAGTTTAGTAATTATGTGTACATGTTAACCCCATTATGTCCATTAAGAAATATATGTTAACCCTGTTAGTATCCCATTGATATGGCTAACTCTGTTAAATTAATTATGCAACTCCGTTAAGTTGTAAATTCTGTTTAAGTGTGATGTCCTGAAGTATGTTAACAGTGGCAACTAGGTTAATGTCTACGTTAGATTAAACTATGTAATCAAGGACGCGACGTATGAATTACGTGAATACGATTAACTGTTTACATGATGTATGATTCTATGTGTAATAATCGTACGATACTGAATGCAACTATATGATTTTACATGCGTGAACATTTTATGTAATATCATCGTGTACACAATAAACACACAAAGCACCGTTGCTTGAATATCGAGAATTGTAAACCCTAATTGAATGAATCATGTGCAATACATCCTAGGTCGTGTGTAACGGACTTAGAGATTAATAAACCCTAGAAGCAATAACATACCGAGCAAACCAAGGTGAGTTCACACAGCCAAGGCATGGGGTTCCCAGGGTGGGAATGGGATTGGATTACTTTATTGTACGTACTCAGTTGATAGAACCTAACGATAAGGATACGACTAGACTAGTAACACTTATTGAACTGATCTTCGCACACCTGCCAAGGGTTGGCCGCAATATTATGACTGACTTCGCACACTTGCCTTTGGAAGGCCGCGAACTGTAATTTACTAATCTTCGCACACCTGCCTGGTAGGCCGCGATACAGGTAAACCTAGTCTAGAATACTCGGGATGAACATCCCCCTAATATCTTCGCATACCTGCCTGGGAGGCCGCGATGGAAACTAATACGATACATTACATAACGAACGAACATACTACTACTCACACTATACTGTTACTGAACTGTAAACTGTGAACTCGCTCAACTAGTTGTTGATCCTCTGTTACATGCCTTGCAGGTCGTTAGATACATGGAGCTTGCACACGGAGGAGCAGGTCGTTGTGGAGCATGGATTATGTTTTGAAACTTATTGAACTTATGTTACACATTTGGGTTTTCGTACTTATGCTTCCGCTATACTTTGAAACTATGATTATGTTTTGAACACCGATCGTATTGAATGATTGGTTTACATTTATTATACTTGATATTAATTACATGTTCGATATGATTGGTGGCTTGATCCTGGTCAGTCACGCTCCCAAGCGGTGATACTCCGCAGGTGGATTTTGGGGGTGTGACAGATTGGTGTCAGAGCCATTGGTTATAGAGAACTTGGTTTTAATATGGGGAAAACGTTTTTATTAAAACCAGACTATAACCAGAACAGTGCTCTCAACGATCCACAACGACGCTTCGCTCCACGTGCAAGACTCGACATCCTAGGTAATAAGGTTTATGTTTATTACCTGCTTGCTAGAACTGCATAGAACTTTGCTCGTAGTATGCTTACCTTACTCTTGCTCACTACTTGTTATTGCTTAAGAACACTTACGTGCTTACACTCTTCTGTCACCGCACTATTCGCGAACCTTTCTCACTTATGTTGCCTTTGATGTGAAGATCAATGGCCGGACGAATCAACATGACTCAAGCCCAGCTAGAGGCTCTCGTTCAAGCTCAAGTTGCTGCGGCACTTGCAGCTGCTCAAGCAGGTAGTATACCCTGCAGTATAGACTCACACTAGGATCTTTAGATCCTACATTAACTCTCGTATTTAACTTTGTCCTATTCGTACACAATAGGTCAACACGCGCAGCAACCTGTCTGCACTTTCAAGAACTTCATGGACTGTCGTCCAAGCTCATTCAGTGGCACCGAGGGGGCAGTGGGACTCCTCCATTGGTTCGAGAAGCTAGAATCTGTGTTCGAAATGTGTGAATGCCCTGGGGCTCGCAGGGTCAAGTACGCCACTGGCACTTTGGAAGGAATCGCGTTGACTTGGTGGAACGCGCAAGTACAGATCCTAGGGTTGGCAGCTGCTAACGCCACCCCTTGGAATGATTTCAAAGAATTGATCAAAAGGGAGTACTGCACTCATGAAGACATTCACAAGCTGGAAGATGAACTGTATCACTTAAAAATGGTTGGGTCAGAGATCGAAGAATATACTAAACGGTCGAATGAGTTGGCCGTGCTGTGTCCAACTATGGTGGACCCTCCTTACAAGCGTATTGAGTTGTATCTCAAGGGGTTAGCGCCAGAGATCCAGAGCCATGTGACATCGGCTAATCTTGATAATATCCAGGCTATTCAGCGCCTTGCTCACCGTATTACAGATCAGGCAGTGGATTAGAACAGGCTGCCAAAACGTGTCAAGGCTACCACTACTGCTGTCACTACTTCTGCTACTCCTAGTGACAACAAGAGAAAATGGGAGGGGGATTCCAGCAAGGGATCAGTTTCTGTTCAGTCTCAGCAGCGCAAGACAAATGACTACCAGAATCCGAGTCAGCAATCATCTGGCAGTCAGGGGCAGGGTGGATATCGGGGAATTTACCCACTGTGTAATAAGTGCAACAGACACCACAGCGGAAGATGTCGCAGGGAACGTTGTCAAAGATGCCTCAAGATGGGTCATGAGGCTAAGGATTGTAGAAGCTCTCGGCCAGCAAATCAGAACCAGCAACTCCCACCGCCAGCTCCACAGAACCAGCACCAGCAGCCACAGCGTGGAAACCGGGGATGTTTCCAGTGTGGGGCTGAAGGCCACTACAAACGTGATTGCCCTCAATTGAACCAGAATCAGAACCACGACAATAACCAGGGCAACGGGAACAACAACAACAACGGGGGAAACAACAACAACAATGGCAACGAGGCAAGAGGTCGAGTTTTCGTGTTAGGACGAGGAGACGCAATGAACGATATTTGAACTTATAACTTATTTTGGGTTTTCATTACTATGTTTCCGCTACTCAAACAAAGTTTGGTTTGAACATCAATTGTATTAGGTTTTATGAATTATTTTAACTACTATACTTTATGTTTGATATGATGGATGGTTTGATATTATTAAGCGCACCTGCCGTATTTATGGACCTTATGAACAGGGTGTGCAAACCCTATCTTGACAAGTTCGTCATTGTCTTCATCGACGACATTCTGATCTACTCCAAGAGTCAGGAGGAGCACGAGCAGCATTTACGCCTTATCTTGGAACTTCTTCGAAAGGAGCAATTGTACGCCAAGTTTTCTAAATGCGACTTCTGGCTTCGTGGAGTCCGCTTTCTAGGCCACATAGTGAACAAGGATGGGATCCATGTCGATTCATCCAAGGTAGACTCGATCAGGAACTGGCCTGCACCGCGTACACCAACGGAAATACGCCAATTCTTGGGTTTGGCGGGGTATTTCAGACGATTCATTAAAGACTTTTCGAAGATCGCGCAGCCGCTTACTATGTTGACACAGAAAGGTGTCACCTACCGTTGGGGAGATTCCCAGGAAACCGCTTTCCAGTACCTAAAGGATAGGCTTTGCAGTGCACCTATTCTCTCATTGCCGGAGGGCACAGATGACTTCGTGGTTTATTGTGACGCATCGATACAGGGTCTTGGTTGCGTATTGATGCAACGGGATAAGGTTATTGCTTACGCTTCGCGACAACTCAAGATTCATGAACGGAACTACACGACGCACGATTTAGAGCTGGGAGCTGTTGTTTTCGCGCTTAAGATATGGCGACACTACCTGTACGGTACCAGGTGCACGATTTACACCGATCACAGGAGCCTCGAGCATATTCTTAAGCAAAAAGATTTGAACATGCTACCTAAGTGCGTGCGAGCGCTACAGCTTACTATTCAGTCCAGTCTTCCTGCACAGATACGAGCTGCTCAGATAGAAGCATTGAAACCCGAAAACGTCATGGCTGAAGCCTTACCGGTTCAAGGAAACGAATGGAACAAAAGGAAGACGGCGCCTACTATGTAACGGGGCGTATTTGGGTCCCACTTTATGGCGGTTTACGAGAGCTTGTGATGGACGAAGCACACAATTCTCGCTACTCGGTACATCCAGGGTCGGACAAAATGTACCACGACATCAGAACTACTTATTGGTGGCCTAGCATGAAGGCCCACATCGCCACCTATGTTGGCAAGTGCTTGACCTGTGCAAGAGTCAAGGTTGAATATCAGAAACCCGCAGGCCTACTTCAGCAACCCAGGATACCGCAGTGGAAATGGGAAGAGATTTCCATGGATTTTGTTACAGGCTTACCCAGATCCCAGCGTGGGAATGATACTATATGGGTGATCGTGGATCGACTCACCAAGTCTGCACACTTTCTGGCTATAAAGGAAACGGATAAGTTCACCACTCTCGCCGACATCTATCTTAAAGAAGTTGTTTCGAGGCACGGGGTGCCCATCTCCATCATTTCGGATCGGGATGCACGATTCACGTCGGAGCTATGGCAAGCGATGCACAAATCTTTTGGCTCACGTTTAGACATGAGCACAGCTTATCATCCTCAGACGAATGGGCAGTCTGAGCGAACGATCCAGACTCTTGAAGACATGCTTCGGGCATGTGTTATTGATTTCGGCAACGGCTGGGAAAAACATCTCCCTTTGGTGGAGTTTTCGTATAATAACAGTTACCATACCAGCATACAAGCCGCTCCATTCGAGGCATTGTACGGACATAAATGCCGGTCACCTCTCGGTTGGGCAGAGGTGGGGGATAGTTAGACTACAGGCCCAGAAATGGTAGTTGACGCTACTGAACGAATAGCACAAATACGACAACGCATGGCGACAGCTCGTGATCACCAGAAAAGCTACGCGGATAAGCGTAGGAGGCCATTGGAATTTCAGGTCGGGGACCGGGTTTTACTTAAAGTCTCACCCTGGAAGGGTGTGGTTCGTTTTGGCAAACGGGGCAAACTAAATCCGCAGTATGTCGGACCGTTCGAGATCAATGAGAAAATAGGCAAAGTGACCTACAAGCTAAACCTACTAGCTGAACTCGGTGCAGTTCACAATGTATTCCATGTGTCAAATCTGAAGAAGTGCCTATCAGATGAGACCCTCATAGTTCCTTTTAAGGAACTCACTATCGACGAGCGGTTGCAGTTCGTCGAAGAACCAGTTGAAATCACGGACCGGGATGTTAAGGTCCTCAAAAACAAGAGAATCCCTCTTGTTCGAGTTCGTTGGAACTCCAAACATGGCCCAGAGTACACCTGGGAACGCGAAGACCAGATGACAGAAAAGTACCCCCAATTATTCGAAGCCAATGCAACCACTACTGAGGCTGAAGCTACTACTACTGAATTTCGGGACGAAATTCCAAATCAACGGGGGGATGATGTGACACCGCAGGAAAACCAGTGAACGATATAACTTACCTAGCATCCTCAGTGAGTGCGTTCATGTATTGACTAGTCGTATATATGTTTTGATTGTTTGATTGTGCATGGGTGTTTGTTAATTGCACGTTCATGTATTGACTAGTCGTATATATGTTTTGATTGTTTGATTGTGCATGGGTGTTTGTTAATTGTGAAATTGGTAAATATATGAACTTGGTGGTGAAATTATGAAATTGTTATGAGATGGTGTACATGTGTAATAAATAATACTAAAGGGTGCTTAGGGTTGATAGTGAAACTTTAACAACTCATAACCCTAATTCTTTTCCCTAATCATTCTCTAATCATTCACAAAGAATCAAAAAACACGTACTTTCACATCCTCTAATCCTCTCTACAACACCTTCTCATCATTCTTGGATTCACAAGTTCTTTGCATCAAGTTTGATTGCCAATCCATCTAGAATCGAATCAAGGTAATTGTTTAATCATTGTTTGTGATTGTTTGATTGTTATTGATCCTTGATTATGTGATTCATGTTAAAAACCCTAGTTCTCCATATATGATAGTTCTGTGGATGTTGATTGAATCATGATTATTGTGAAATAATATTGATCAGTGGTGTAATCGTATGCTAAATGTCAAGATGCTTTGCATGCTATAACTGTTGAATGAATTGGATGAATGATGTTCGTAATTAGGGTTTCACGATCAAGGAGAAATGAAAACGTAACTGATGGAATGATAGATCGTAACTGTTTCAATTGTGTTTGCTAGTTGTCTGAGTTTTGAAATGATGAATTGGTCCGAGGGTTACACTTTGTATCTTGCCCGAGTTTAATTCATAAGTATAGTCCGAGTTTTTAAGGTGGTAAATGGCCCGAGCTTTGTATCAACTTGAAGCCCGAATTTTAAAAATGCTTCATGAAGGTCCGAGTTTATTATATTGTCACCTAGTCCGACCTTGTAACAATTGTTGGTCCGAGTTTTAACATAACAAAACATGCCCGACCTTTAACCCCTTTTCAAGGTCCGAGTTTTTGAATATGCTATGCCCTATCCGACTTTTAAACCCCCAAGACCTTGTCCGAGTTTTGTAAGGAATTCAGGTTGTCCGAGTTTGTGGGGGTATCATCCTGTCCGAGTTTCATTGAGCAGCCTCTAGTCCGACTTTGTTAGTGGTCCGAGTTTGAGGAGGGGCTGCCCCTTCATGCCCGACTTTTATAGATGTAGCATGTCCGATCTCTTTGTAAGCAAGATTTCTTGTCCGAGTTTTATAACATAAGAGATAGGTCCGACCTTTGCTTTTATACATGGGGGTCCGAAGTTTTGCTTGCACATGTTCAGGTTATGCTTTGATATTATGCCCGAGTTCTATGCTAGGATTGTGGATTCAATAACTTGTTAACCCTGTTACTTTAGTAACATCATTAGTTTAGTAATTATGTGTACATGTTAACCCCATTATGTCCATTAAGAAATATATGTTAACCCTGTTAGTATCCCATTGATATGGCTAACTCTGTTAAATTAATTATGCAACTCCGTTAAGTTGTAAATTCTGTTTAAGTGTGATGTCCTGAAGTATGTTAACAGTGGCAACTAGGTTAACGTCTACGTTAGATTAAACTATGTAATCAAGGACGCGACGTATGAATTACGTGAATACGATTAACTGTTTACATGATGTATGATTCTATGTGTAATAATCGTATGATACTGAATGCAACTATATGATTTTACATGCGTGAATATTTTATGTAATATCATCGTGTACACAATAAACACACAAAGCACCGTTGCTTGAATATCGAGAATTGTAAACCCTAATTGAATGAATCATGTGCAATACATCCTAGGTCGTGTGTAACGGACTTAGAGATTAATAAACCCTAGAAGCAATAACATACCGAGCAAACCAAGGTGAGTTCACACAGCCAAGGCATGGGGTTCCCAGGGTGGGAATGGGATTGGATTACTTTATTGTACGTACTCAGTTGATAGAACCTAACGATAAGGATACGACTAGACTAGTAACACTTATTGAACTGATCTTCGCACACCTGCCAAGGGTTGGCCGCGATATTATGACTGACTTCGCATACTTGCCTTTGGAAGGCCGCGAACTGTAATTTACTAATCTTCGCACACCTGCCTGGTAGGCCGCGATACAGGTAAACCTAGTCTAGAATACTCGGGATGAACATCCCCCTAATATCTTCGCATACCTGCCTGGGAGGCCGCGATGGAAACTAATACGATACATTACATAACGAACGAACATACTACTACTCACACTATACTGTTACTGAACTGTAAACTGTGAACTCGCTCAACTAGTTGTTGATCCTCTGTTACATGCCTTGCAGGTCGTTAGATACATGGAGCTTGCACAGGGAGGAGCAGGTCGTTGTGGAGCATGGATTATGTTTTGAAACTTATTGAACTTATGTTACACATTTGGGTTTTCGTACTTATGCTTCCGCTATACTTTGAAACTATAATTATGTTTTGAACACCGATCGTATTGAATGATTGGTTTACATTTATTATACTTGATATTAATTACATGTTCGATATGATTGGTGGCTTGATCCTGGTCAGTCACGCTCCCAAGCGGTGATACTCCGCAGGTGGATTTTGGGGGTGTGACATCTTGTACGTTATTGTGTGTTCGGTCACGTACGTTCACGGATTCCGCACGTTGAACGTTCGTTACGCAATCGAACGGTGTCAAAACCGGTCCTACAAGTGGTATCAGAGCTAGGAGCTCGATTGCACGATCAAACGCATTGATTCGTACTAGATTTCAGCCGATTCAGATCTGATTACATCTATTTCTTCATCTTCTACCTACTTTTCACGTTTTTCACTGAAATTCGTCAAATTGAACAGGTTTTCACGGTCCGGTTCGTCTGAATTTTGGATATATTGTGCGAATATACCTGATCTACAACCCTACCAAGTTTCGGTTCAAAATTCCTAGCCGTTTAGGAGATATCGTAGTTTTTCGGTTCGTTTTTGCGATAACAATCAGATAGGTTCGCTTGTACAATACACAGGTTCGCTTATTCGGTCAAAAAGTCAGGTTCGCTCATAAGATCATGAGATTCGCTTTTATGGTTCGTTTATTTGTCAAAGATCAGGTCCGCTTATAGGTCAACAATCAGGTTCCCTCATAGTGTCATATACAGTATAGGTCCGCTTTTAAGTCAGATTAGTGGTGGTTCGCTTTTGTGGTATCCAATAAGTTCGCTTTTTAGTCATCATCTTCACGTTGATACAATTAAATAAAACAATATAACAAACTGTTTTCGGCCACAATTATATAAAAGGTCCAATCAAATACTAATAGATCTTGTCGGCCACAAAATCGATTTACAAATTGTTCATTAAAAGGTGTTGTTGAATCAGTATGCATGTGACCTGCCGTGTTTCAGTCATGTGAATTCATTGTTGCAGCCCATCCATTGGTGATAGTTATCGGCCCAATCACAGCCCAATCATTGTTTAAGTTCATAAAGTTTGTTGGCTGCATGTATAAAGTTCATAAGGTTAGTGACCGACCCACTAACTTTTGAGGTCCAATCACACGTGTTGAACAACAAAACTAAGGTCCAATCACTCTTGAATACACAAAATGGTCAGTAAATGCATTAATATTTTGTCGGACATGTTTATAACTAAGTGATGTGTGTGGCCTAATCATATTTGAACATTTGGATTTTAAGATAGAGGCCCAATCAGGATATTGCACCGACCCACATAATCAAAATCAAAGGCCCAGTCAGTAGGTTGCATGTGCATGTGAAACTGTGTTGTGATTATCTAGCAGGTATTATTGAGAATCTGTGTAAAGAATTGCAAGTGATAAAAACGGTTCAACCAGACCTATCAAGATCATCGGTCCATGTGTATATGCATGTGAATTGATATAAAAGGCCCTATCATATTGTAACAACCATCATTTGGCCCAATCATAGTGAAGTTTGTTTAAGTGAAAACGTGCACCGCCCCATTAATATAATCGGCCCAATCATGTTTTTTGAATTAAAAAAAAAATTGTCGGCCTTTAAAAAAATACTAATCAGATTCTCAAATCAATTTGACGGCCCAATGAGAATACAATTTGCAATAAAAGTCGGCCCTATGATCTTATAACAACCATCTAAATGGCTCAATCATAAAGGCCCACTACAGAATTGTTGGACCGTTCTTTGACCTGAAAAGTCAGTCAGAGTAGCTCATCCTCACATATAAAGGCGGAATCAGAATATGCAAGGTAACAACAGCTTGTCCTATTAATTTCCTTTGCTTTTATTGCTTTTCTACTGAAATTTTGATAGAGTTTCGCTCCAGCATACACACATACGTCTATGGATCGCTCAGACGTCTCCCCTATATATAGACATCCTGGTTCGCTCATATGACATGCCATATGAGCAGACCTGGTACAACTTGACACAAAAGCGAACCAGCTAAGACCTAAAGAGCGAACCACTATGTTTAATGACAAGTAAGCGAACCTAACTCTAATTTTCATAATATTTATAGTTTGACGCCCTGTTGACCAATTTTGACTTCAGACTTTTTGTAGACGCAGTCAACAGACATTCCGTGCATCAACATACTCCCCCTTGGATGTTGATGTAGTCTTTATTAGTCTTCAGTTCCATAGTCTTCAGTCTTAGTCTTTTCTCCAACTCTGTCTATTCTCACAAGCATTCTTCACAGGTTTCAGGATTAACACCTGGCTTCTAACTTCAAACTTCCCATTAGCCGTTGATCCAGACTCCCCCTTTCACAGACTCCCCCTCTCAGTATGCTGAGATCTGAGGTATCTGGCTCAAACTTTGACAGTTTGCCTCCATGGGAATTTAAAATCCAAACCTGTTACTCTACCCATAATCATTACAATCTATCTTTTCTAAACTATAAAAACAAATTCAATCAGTACTAAGAAAAATCCACTCAAGTTTTCAAGTTCAAGTTAATGACCTTGATTACTCGATTAATCCACCAAGTTCAATTTAATGACCCTGGTTGATCTTTTGACGAATTCAACTGATTTAGTAAAAACATTTTTAACTTTTTCTGAAAATAACAAGTATCAACTTAATGAACTTGTATGTGACTTTGAAAACAATCAAACTTCCATCAATGTAAGCTCTCCTCATTCTTCAGCTCAGAATCTCCTGCATCTGCTTCATCTTTCTAGAATCCGACAATCAACTTTCCACTCTGGTTTGTCTAAAATAAAGTAGAAATAAAATCTTTTTGGATTTTAAAATGATCTAAACTAAGAAATGAAATAGCAGAAAACTTAAATTGCGGAAAAGTAAACTATTTACAAGTTTTATTTTTGGCGAGCGTGTCAGGGAATCATATCAGCTTTTCAGACAGATTACAAGTACCGTTAAGCTACATTACATACTCAGACTTAAACAATTCACCTCGATTGTCGATATACTGATCCATCTTAAATTCTCACACAAACTTCAATCTATTCAGGATACTATTTAAGTGTTTTAAGAACTTAGATCAATTCATGTGTCCCACCTCTTGAATATACTCCCGTATCCAGAATCCCAATATTCAGTCTTACAGGCAAGAATACTACAATGATGTCTGTACATAAATTAGGGGTTAAATGCGAGAACTGATGGATCTCAGGTCAGAACTTCCGTTCAGCAGAGAGATATCAGCTTCGACTTAGCAGTGTGTCCCCTTTAGAGGATCTTTTTAGCTACAACAACTGATTATCAATTTTATTGTCTAATCAGCTGAGGGCTTCATGCTATATTTCAAGCATTTTGGATAAAGTATTAGCCAAGGACTAGGTCAGAACTACCGTTCAGCAGAAGTCCCGGAATAATACCCCAGCCATCATAGAGTACAAACACCTAGTATATCAGAATACGAGACCTTTCAAACGAGATTTCAGGGGTTACCTATATATCCAAGTAGTGTTCCCCACGAATTTCATAAGTTTGAAATTTTAGGTTTATATCCCGAATAAATTTACTAAATGTGTGAAAACCTATCGACACATCGTTAGTGAGACTGTTTAACTCATTTTATCTTTCCAAATCTTTAGCATACTGTAATTGTCTAGCTGATGTACTATCATTTTACCTATATACACAAGCTCTTTTTCAATTTTATCATGTTTTTGTATTTTTGCATTTTTTTCTGTTTTTGTATTTTTTCCGAAAATAAACTATGTACAACTATCTATCTCCCCCTAAATACCAAAACATGTAAAAAACCGACAAACCATCGCAGATTGTTTCTCATCTTCATCCGCAACAGTATTCTCATCAACGCTCACAACCCCATCCGACACCGAAAGCAATTTCATACCATTAAGTTTTAACAAATAATGAAACCGATTTTTATCAAAAGCTTTGGTATGCAAATCAGCTTTTTGTTCGTCAGTGTGGATTTTCTCAATTCGTATCAACTTTTTCTCGAAGCAATCACGAATAAAGTGATGACGAATCTCGATATGTTTGGTTTTTGCGTGATGTACTGGATTTTTAGTTATATTAATTGCGGCCTCATTATCAACAAACAGAGGTGTGTTAAGAAACTACAAACCATAGTCGCGCATCTGTTGCTGTATCCACAGGATCTGAGAGCAGCAACTGCTAGCAGAAACATACTCCGCTTCACATGTAGATAATGCCACAGATGTTTGTTTCTTACACTGCCAAGTAACCAATCTCGGACCAAAAAACTGGCATCCTGCAGTTGTTGATTTCGCGTTGACTTTGTAGCATCCGAAATCCGAATTAGAATACCCTTCGAGCGTAAAATCGCCTTTTCTAGGATACCATAACCCCAATGACGGAGTACCTTTCAGGTAACGCAGTATCCTGTTGACAATAATCATGTGCGATTCTCTCGGGTTAGACTGAAATCTTGCTGCGAGGCACGTTGGGTACATGATGTCAGGACGTGAAGCAGTCAAATACATCAAAGAACCTATCATGGAACGATAAAACGTTTCATCAGCCTTGTCTCCGGTGAGATCTGGGTGAATCCCATGATTAGTCGCAAGTGGGGTAGCAGCTGGAGTAGAACTTGACATTCCAAATTTCTCTAGAATATCATGCACGTACTTCGTTTGATGAATGAAAATTCCTTCAGGAAGTTGTTCAACTTGTAAACCCAAAAAGAATTTCATCTCCCCCATTGTTGACATTTCGAATTTCTGCTTCATCACTTGTTCGAAATCTTTGCATAATTTCTCATTTGTTGACCCAAAAATTATATCATCCACATAAATTTGTACTATCAGAAGATGACCATCAACGACTTTAGTGAAGAGAGTGGCATCCAATTTTCCACGTATAAACTGGTTAGCAAGTAGGTGTTGAGACAAAGTCTCGTACCAGGCTCTCGGCGCCTGATGTAGACCATACAACGCTTTGTCCAGCAGATAAACTTTGTTCTTGTGGATTGGATCAGAAAAGCCCGGCGGCGGACCAACATAAACCTCCTCTTTGACCTTCCCATAAAGAAACGCTGATTTAACATCTAACTGAAATACTTTGAAATTCTTCCAAGACGCAAATGCTAGGAAAATTCTGATAGCCTCTAGTCGTGCGACAGGAGCATAGACTTCGGTAAAATCAATCCCCTCCTGTTGACTAAAGCCCTGAACAACGAGTCGAGCTTTGTTCCTTACAACCACTCCTCTATCGTCCCTCTTACATTTGAAAACCCATTTTGTATTGATTTTTCTTTGACCATCCGGCAAATCAACTAACTTCCACACCCCCAACTTTTCAAACTGACTTAACTCTTCTTGCATCGCGATGACCCAAGAGTCTTCAGTAAGCGCCTCTTTGTAAGTTCCCGGTTCGACCTGCGAGATAAAACAACTTAATGAAAATTCAGTTTATAAAGGTGCTACTGTAGAATAAAAACATGTTAAGCTCTGGTCAATTTGACGTCTCGTGCGAACGCCCGATTGCAATTCTCCTATTATCAACTCTTCTGGATGATAAGAAAGAGTTCGCGGCATCACTTCGCTTGGAACTTCTACATTTCCCTCCAGATTAGTAACATTCTACTCTGCATCTTGTGCACCAACTTGGTTTGTTTGACTTGATAACTGGATCTGCTCCCCCTCAAGGTCTGAATCACCATGGTCAAAAACTGGCATATTTTCAGCTTCTTGATCATCATTCACCTCCGACTGATTACCAGGAGCAACTTCATCATCATGCTCACCAGCATTACTAGGACCTGCTTCATCGTCATTTGAAGTTTCCCGAGGTCTTCTAGAATACTCTGCTGGAAACCTGAGCTGCGACTCATACTCTCGCAAAATATCCAGCTCATCAAAGAAATCTTCTTCTTCCTCTGATTCTTCTCTCATGTCAAACGAATCCCAAAGTTTGTCATAATCATAACGCCATGAATCACCAGGATTCTGTGGCGGCATAGTGTAACCTTGACATTCAACATTTGCTGCCTCAATAATCTGCTTGTCGCTTGGAATGAAGACACGTCGCAAAGGACTGGAATAACGCACAGAGATTCCCTCAACGCTCTTCGGACCAAACTTTCCTTTAGGCTCTATCACCGTATAGGGTGACCCAAACGGTTCTAGATACTTCAAATTCGGCTTGCGTTTATTGAGTAGCTCAAAACACGTCTTGTTGAACTTCTTTACGGTAAGAACTCTGTTGAGAGTATAGCATGCAGCAGAAACAGCTTCAGCCCAGAAATTAATTGGTAACTTAGAGTCTGCAAGCATCGTTCTAGTTGTCTCGATTAGCGTCCGGTTTTTGCGTTCTGCAACTCCATTCTGCTGCGGAGTGTACGGAGCACTAAACTCATGCAGTATGCCTCTTTCATCACAAAATTCTTCCATCTTACAGTTTTTGAATTCAGTACCATTATCACTGCGAATTCTACAGATCGGCCTCTGGTACAGATTCTCAATTCTTTTAAACAATGCCATTAAACTATCAAAAGTTTCATCTTTTGATTTCAAAAACATCACCCAAGAAAATCTGGAATAATCATCAGTCACGACCAAATAGTATAAATCTCCTGTTATACTCTTGACATTCACTGGACCAAACAAATCCATGTGAAGTCTTTCCAAAGGTCTTGAAACTGAATTGACTTGCTTTGAGGGATGTGACTTTTTCTTCTGTTTGCCTTTGACACAACTTATGCACTCCCCTTCCAGATGAAAACCTTTAATATTCACTCCAGTAACCAAATCGTTATGTACCAAGTGATTCATTTTCCTTAGGTGAATATGCCCCATCTTTCGGTGCCATAACCTTGACTCCTTCTCCGTTGCTCTGGACACAAAACAATGAGCCTGACCCGTGGTTGTAGTAGCAACGCTCATGTCAAACACGTACAGATCGTTGACTCTTGGTGCCCTCATGATGATCCACTCTTCAGGTATCACAAATCCAGGTTTCAAGATCAAACATTCTTTGTCGGTGAAATGAGTAGTATACATCCTGTCACAGATCTGGGAGATACTTAGCAGGTTGTTCTCCAGCTCAGCGATGTAGTTAACTCTCTCAAACATTATAATGCCATTTGACAATGTTCCTTCACCTATGATCCTTCCTCCTTGATTACCCGCAAAACCCACATAACCACCGTTAATGCTATTCACATCATACAGCAATGCGGTCTTCCCTGTCATATGCCTTGATGCTCCACTATCCATTATCCACCTGGATACAAGTTTTGGAAGATCCTGCACATAACAAATCATCATTTAAACAACTTCAAGAAAGATGCCGATTCATGCTTCGCATTCCAGGAAGCTCCGGCAATTCAAACTGTTTAGTCAAACATTGAGTCCACCTAGGCCTCATCAGCCTTAGGTGCAACCTTGACTCTCGCAATTTGAATTTTGAAATTTTCAGCCTTGAGTGGCGGAAAATTTGCATCATAATCAACAATAATTGGCTCTTCAGCCTTTTTCTCTTCAGAATTTGAAACTTTCTTCTCAACTTTTGATTCAATTTTTGGTTTCCACACCTGTTGAGTTTCTGCAACGCTTTTATAAAATTTATCATTTTGAGTTACCAATTTCATTACGGGTTCAGTTTTTGCTTTTACGTTGTCGATTTTAACATTTTTCTTCTCAACCACTTTCTTCTCAACATACATCGGTGCTTTACCCTTCACATCAACCTTCTTTTGTTGAACCTTCACAGCTTCAGTCCTAGGCTTCACATATGTACACTTTCGTGCAATATGACCAACCTGTTCACATCTAAAACAAGTACGAGTATCAGCTACCCGACTCGTGCCTTCAGACTGAGCCTGCGAAGCTCTCTTCTCAAAAAATTCTTTGTTCGATTTTGAAAAAATTTCTTTTTCTTCATCAGCAAGTGAACTTGAACTGTTCACAAACTTTTTCTTTTCGACAAACCTCTTGTGTGAAACATTCTTTTTCTGAAACGATTTACCCCCTGATAGCCACCCGACCAGTTGTTTCTGTTATTATTATAAAAACGCGATGGATAACCAGTTTTTTTGTTGTAAACCCTGTCTTTCTTTCGACTCAGAGTATTCACTGCTGACAACTCGACTTCAACAAGTTTGAAAACATTCGTCAATTTGTTCATGTTAACATTCTCAATCGGAAACTCTGAATCCGAAAACAACTTATCCGAACCCATCATCTTGTACATGACAAGGTTTGATTCTTCATCTAAGTTGTTCTTGGACTTTTGTTTCGGAATGTATTTGTCTAGAAAACATCCATCCTCCTCAGAAGTGTCACAATCCAGTTTAAGCACTTTGTCTACCACACTTTTCACCACATCATTTTGGACACTTTCGTCATTGGAAGATGTGAACATGACATCAATATTCTCCGGAAGTTGCACTTCACTTCCTTCTTCAAGTTCAACCAACCCAGATTCCTTTTTAGTGTAATTGTGCAAAATTGGCGGTGGAACTTTGTGAAACCCTACACCGGTACCATCTGAAAACACATCCTCGCCAGCTTTGTTTTTTCCTATAGGTTTAGGAACAATATGCTGCAACACAAAGCTTGCATAGTTATAACTGTTAAGTTTCAACTGAATTCGCTCATTCTCTATTTCAGCTTCTTGAACTTTAAGTTTCAATTTAGCGATCTCATCCAGTTGTTTATTAATTGATTCTTCTTTTATTCTCACCACAGCTCGCAGATGTTCATTTTCTTTAAACGTTTTACCATTTCGTTCATCACTTTCTTTAACTGTGGTTTTGAGTTTTTCAAATTTTTCAGAAATTTTACGATTTTCAAGAATTAAGTTTTCATTTTCAGTTTTAACCTTTTCATGATCAATTTTATCTTTTTCCATTTGAGAAGTTAACTCTTTGATTCTTTCAGTTGAAGCTCTCACAGTTTTGTCACGACCGAGTATTTGATCCTCAACACTGCTGACCTTAGCTGTCAGGTTTTTAATTTTCTCATTGTTGAGGTACGTGACAGTACTACAGAAATTGCATTCTTTGGTGCAATTTTTGCAGTCAATGTTTCCATCAATCTTCTTACCTGACGCATTAGCTGACACATTTGGACTGACCTGATCCTTAGACTCAGAAACAGAATTAGGATCTACCTCAAGTGCTTTTGCAGCTAGCACTTTGTCAGCCATCTTTCCCAGATTTTCATCTGTCAACTCCTGCGTAACATCGATCAAGCCTGTATCAATCTTTTTCACTTCATCAATCTCTTCTTCTTTCTTTTCTTTCTCCTCTTTCTCTTTCTCTTTCTCTTCTTCAATCATCTTTGACGTTGGTGTTCCCCACCACTTGTGCTGCCAATATTCATCTTCTTCTTTATACTCCTTGATGATGGCCTCGATATCAAGCGTTTTGTCATCAATTGCGATGTTGCCATACTTATCAAGGTAGTACTCTCTGTCTGGATCCCATCTATTCGCTCTTTTTGCCTCTAGATATACACCAGAAAGTCTGATAATCTTGTTTTCAGCAACCATCTTCCGGTATTTATACTTCTGTTCCTCAGTTCGATTATCTTTCCATGGAATAGGTTCATTCTTTGCCATGAAAGCATAACCAACAGCATCTTCTTCCGGCAAAACCTCTTTGCTCCAATCGTAACCCTCATCATCATAAATCACAGCTAAAGCCCTCGATTTGTCTCTGTTCTCTTCCTGCTGCTTCAATCTGGGCGGCTCGGATTTATTCTGATGGTAGATTGCCTTCTTGTAATAGTCGTCTCGAAACGGATTCTCAGATTCATCAACATATGCATTCCTGCATTCCCTCTTGAAATGACCCTTCTGTTTACACTTAAAACATGTCACTTTTGACTTATCGAACCCCAGCTTTGTAGACGGACCTTCGATTGTCTTCCTCCCGGTAATTTCCATGAAACGCTGAGCACGTCGAACAGCACTCGCCATTGCCCAACGAATATCGATCAGTTCCATTTCCTCCGGGTCTATCTGATCGTAGTCTTCTTTTGTCAGATTTGTGTTCCCGATCTTTCCAGCCACCAAACCTTCATAGGACTCCAACACAGACGCCAGGAAAACCATTTGTTGCTTGGCCGACTCCTCATCAAAATTCTATGCGTTTTTCAGATCTATTGCGATGTTGCACGAAAACTTCGCATCAGAACGATTTGCAGAAGACGTAGATCCACTGTGATAACCACTGTGGCTTCCACTGCTTGAACTGCTTTGACTTTCTTTGTTTGCTGAAGAAACATTCTCAGCAGAAAATGTAGTCTTTGGAGAAGTAGCTTTCGGCATCAAGCATTTCGGATAGTAAAGATCCAAGTTTTGCTGATAGGATGAGTGATTGACTTTGTAAGTTTTCTTCAATTCAAGCTCATGACTTTCAAGTCTCTCAATCACAACATCTGGAGTCAAATTTTCAGGAGCAATAGTATTCTTCCACATCAGTGCGTAGTATCTCCAATCCACTTCATCTGGTAATGAATCAAACAGTTTGTCAACAAGTTCTTCATCAGAATACGTAATCTTATGTCGTGCAAGTTCCAGCTTCAGATGACCGAACCTTTCAATCATTTTACAAACCGATTCATTTTTAAGACAACTAAACATGTCAAACTCTTTTCTAAGAAGTTTCATTTTACTTTTTACAATCTCTTTGCTACCAAGACACTTCTTTTCAAGTTTTTCCCACAAATCTTTAGCATTGGAGTAATCTATCAGCGAAATGATATCTTCTCGCACCGATTGAAATAATAGTGCCACACACTTTTGCTCTGCCACAAAAGATTCAATTTCGTCAGCTGATGATAAAGTTTCTCCACTTTTGTCTCCATGAACATATCCATTTTTCAAACTCTTCCAACTTGCAAACGCGAAAGCCATCAACCAATCCTCAAATTTTCTCGACCAACGGCTATATTCCTCGATTGCCATAAGCTTCGGAGGTTTGTTGAATGTACCGAATGCACTCTCAGACTCCCAAGCTTCCTTCTTTTTCTCCTTTGATTGATTCTCACTTGTATTGTTCGAAGACGTATCGTTGTTTCCCGAACTACCCGTGAATGCATACATGTCGCTGAAAGGATTCATGAAAATATCATCCATTTTGATCGTACCTGCAAAATCAACCAACACTTAGAAAAATTTTCGAGATTTTTGAAAAACAGAACCACAAAAGCGGACCAATCTGTACACGTGACAGATAAGCGAACCCAACAGGTTCAGATAAGCGAACCAGCAATGTTCGTTCGAGCGGACCAGACACCAGAAATTGTACTAAAAAGCGAACCCAACTATGTCCGTATGAGCGAACCAGAATTGTACGTTCGAGCGGACCAGAAAGTGTCCGTTCGAGCGAACCAGTATGTAAAAGTGTCTGAAAAAGCGAATCAAACAGGTACTTCGAGCGAACCAGAACTGTACGAAAAAGCGGACCACCTTGTTCGAAAACGTGAACCACTGTTTTTAACCGGTTTTAACCATTTTTAGTCCGAATTTCAGCCTGAAACTTTCTAGGGTTTGTTATTAGTGTGTTTTACACGTTATACTCAAATTTCAGACAATTTCAACCGTAGGAACCACTAAAAACCGACAAAGTATGAGAGAAAGTGAGTAGAAGAGAGAGATTTTTGCAGATATAAGCTGTAGTAGTATGAACTCCTCGTCCTGAGCTCTGATACCACTTGTTGGACCGTTCTTTGACCCGAAAAGTCAGTCAGAGTAGCTCATCCTCACATATAAAGGCGGAATCAGAATATGCAAGGTAACAACAGCTTGTCCTATTAATTTCCTTTGCTTTTAATTCTTTTCTACTGAAATTTTGACAGAGTTTCGCTCCAGCATACACAAATACGTCTATGGATCGCTCAGACGTCTCCCCTATATATAGACATCCTGGTTCGCTCATATGACATGCCATATGAGCGGACCTGGTACAACTTGACACAAAAGCGAACCAGCTAAGACCTAAAGAGCGAACCACTATGTTTAATGACAAATAAGCGAACCTAACTCTAATTTTCATAATATTTACAGTTTGACCCCCTGTTGACCAATTTTGACTTCAGACTTTTTGTAGACGCAGTCAACAGACATTCCGTGCATCAACAAGAATTGTTGTTGGACAGAAATTGCATGAAGGCCTAGGTGTAGATAAGTGTCAAAAGAGAGGCCCAACCAAAGTGTTTCAAAGTGGAAACTTGTCGACCATTTTTTTAACATTTGCATGATATAATTTGAATGGCCATCATACAAGATATTTTCATTTTGGGCTTTGAAAGTTAGTATAGAATTAGTGAATCTTGGGCCGTTTGATAGTGGATTTGTTGTTCCAAGTGTAAAAGTTTACGGCTCAATCAGTGAAGGCCCAGTTCATCTTTAGCCCGTATCTTGTGAATTGTTTTTGTTCAGGTTCATTCGTGTTCTCACGTCATCAACATTGAAACAACTCCGCGAATCTTTGACACGAGTCTTAGATTGGTTTCATCAACACACTGTTACATATTCAGTTCAGTTTAAACTGATTGTTTGATTGTTGGTTTGCAGGTGACACGAGGGAATTTACAAGGTAATTCACAAATATAAGTTCATGGCGAAAGATGAACCTATTCCGTGGAAAGATGATCGTACTGAAGAGCAGAAGTATAACTATAGGAAAATGCTTGCGGAATACAAAATCATTAGAATTTCTCGTATCTTTCTGGAAGCAAGAAGAGCGGGAAGATGGGATCCGAAAAGGGAGTGTTATCTTGATGAGTATGGAAACATTGCCATCGACGACAAAACACTAGATATTGAAGCCATCATCAAGGAATACAAAGAAGATGATGAGTATTGGCAGCATAAATGGTGGGGAACACCAACTGAGAAAATGATAGAAGAAGAAAAAGAAAAAGAGAGAAAGGAGAAAGAAAAGGAAGAGAAAAAGATGAATGGAAAATATTCGAATTGTGAAAAATCAGAAGCAGACAGTGTGAAACTCTTGAATGATGTGGAGAGTTTGACATTGGAAAACAATACTCCGAAGATCGAGAAGAAGGCTGATGATGAACAGATTTTGGAGTTACGCTTGAACTGTGAAAAGCTGAAATTTGAGAATGATAAACTGTTAAAAGATTTAAACAGTTTGACATCAGAAAAGAAAATTTTGAAAGAAAATGAACAAGATTTTGAAAGCAAAAGAAAATCTTCAGAAAATGAAGATTTCTGGATAAAATTGGAAAACAAAAATCTGAAAGAAAATGAAACAAGATTTCAAGAACAGTTAAAAGTTTTGGAAAATGAAAAATCTGTTCTTGAAAATCTTAAAATTGAAAATGAAAATTTTATCAAGTTCTATCTTGAAAGAATCTCTCAGCTTGAAAAAGAAGCTGCGAATTCAAGAAATAAGATTGATGAACTTGAAAAGAAATTGAAAGGTTTTGTGATTACATCAGATAGTTTGAATTTTCCCTGTCCAAAACCGATCAATTCTGTTCCAATAAGTGACAAGGTCACAAATTTTGACAAAGTCAAAATTGAAGATTATGATGATAAATCTGATGATGAAAAAGAAAAAGAAGAAAAAAGAAAAACATTTTTGAAATTAAATGAAATGTTTAAAAATATTGTTTTACATTCTACTGAGAAAGGTGAATGCTCAACGCAAAAACCTGTAAAGTAGAGTGTGGAACAGAAACAAAAAGATAAAAAATCGAAAAATTTTCAAAAAGAAAATAAAAGCTCATCAGATCAATCATCCAATCACAATAAAAAATCACAAAAATTTAAAAATGAAAACCTACAAAATGTTGGTAATAAGTGGTGCAGGTTTGACCACAGTTCTCAAAAGCCAAATTCAGATTACAGGAGAAGATGGGATGAAGATTCTTCAAGGATAAATCATTACAATGATAGAAAACAGAGAAATGGTGATTACCACAAGGCAACTCAATGCTATGATTTAAGTGTGTGGTATGAAAATGGTATACGATATGAAAGAGAGAAGAGGTATGATAACAGAGTGTGTTACTCTTGTG
This sequence comes from Helianthus annuus, assembly GCF_002127325.2. Classification (NCBI taxonomy): domain Eukaryota; kingdom Viridiplantae; phylum Streptophyta; class Magnoliopsida; order Asterales; family Asteraceae; genus Helianthus; species Helianthus annuus. The sequence continues at coordinate 80,291,887 of NC_035448.2, forward strand.
GCTATCAAGGACACATTGCTGCTAACTGCCAAAGACAGAGATTTGAGACGAGAAGATGCTATAATTGTCAAATCATAGGTCACATTGCAAGAGATTGCCCAAGAAGATCAAATGAAAGATTGAGGGTTAATTCTCAGAAATTGGCAAAGAAACCAGTCAAGGTCAAGCCCATGGAACTGAAAGTTTCAGAACAGAAAGTCAAAGAACAGAAGGTCCAAGAACCTAAAGTTCAAGAAAAGAAAGTGAAGCTTTCACAAGGGCAGAAAGACAAACTGAGGAAGAAGAGGAAGAAAGCACGAGAGTATCTCGAAAGGATTTTGTCCTCGGGTTCACCGAACAAAAGAGGAGATAAAGAAGAAGGTAAACTTTGGTGGCAATGACTCTGTTTCTTCGGAAACAAAGGAGCCACATGTCGGCGATGAATCTGACTCATCAAAGTCAGACAAGCCACATTCAGGCAATGATTCTGGTTCGTCAAAACCAGAAGAGCCAAGTTTTGAGGTAAAATTGTCAAAAACACCCAAGGCTGGTCAGGCTTGGGTGAATCTTTTCAAATGAAAAACCTGACTTGCCAGAGTTCCCAGGTTGGTAAGCGTGGAACATGAATCGGCATATTTCTTGAGAAATTTCACTCTGGTGATTTTTCGTCTTACATATGGTAAATCAGGGACATTAATTTGTACTTGATTTTCTACAAGTGATGTTTGAGATTTAAAATTGAAATTGTTAAATCTGTCAAGTGATTAAAGGAAAACAATGTGATGAAAGAACCCCGAATTTGTGAAATGACACACAAAACTAATTTTTCGGAAAAACCATTTTGAATAAAATAAACTTAAGTGTTTTGAAATCTAAATGGGAAAATAGTTTGTTGTCAGGGGGAGTTCTGATTGTTTACGTTACAAGGATGGCGAATTGAAGTGATTCAATATCAGTTTGTCATTTTATTTGTACAGCTTTCAAATTTTCCTTGAAAATCAAAATTGAAACATATTTTGATTTTAGGGGGAGAAAAATTTAAAAAAATTAGAAAATTTGAAAATACCAAAAACATTGAAAAAACTAAAATGAGTTTTGTTGAGAAAAGAGGAAATGATAGTACATCAGTGGACTATCACAGCACGCTAAAGAAATGTAATGTCAAATGTGATAAACGGTCTCACTAAGGATGTGTGATAGGTTTTCGTACATTTAGTAGATTTATTCGGGATATAAACCTAAAATTTCAAACTTGTGAAATTCGTGGGGAACACTACTTGGATATATAGGTAACCCCTGAAATCTCGTTTGAAAGGTCTCGTATTCTGATATACTAGGTTTTTATACTCAATGATGTCTGGGGTATTATTCCGGGACTTCTGCTGAACGGTAGTTCTGACCTAGTCCTTGGCTAATACTTTCACCAAAATGCTTGAAACACAGCATAAACCCTTAGCATGCAGATGAAACAATAAAATTGTTAGTCGCTGCTGTTGTAATGCAAAAAGATCCTCTAAAGGGGACATACTGAAAAGTCGAAGCTGATATCTCTCTGCGCATACGGAAGTATCGACCTGAGATCCCTCGGCCCTCGCACACCTAATTTATGTACAGATAACATTGTAGTATACTTACCTGTAAGACTGAATATTGAGATTCTGGATACGGGAGTATATTCAAGAGGTGGGACACATGAATTGAGCTAAGTTCATAAAACATCTAAATCGTATCCTGAATAGATTGAAAAGTGTGTGAAAATTTAAGAGGACAACTATATCGTCAATCGACGTGAATCGTTTAGAACATAAAATGATTAAAGCTTAACGGTGCTAGTGATTTGTCTCAAGAACTGATATGATCCTCTTACACAAACTCACAAAAATATTATCTGTATATATTTGTTTACTGCATTTCATTCAGAAACAAAAATCCAAAAAGATTTTCGGAGTGTTTTAGCATAAAATTTTGAAAAGACAAAAAGATTTTCGACAACTGATGTTGAAGAGCTGATATTCAAAATTCAAGTGCTAAACATGATGAACAGGATTGGGAAAATATGTTGAAAACTTTGAATGTCATACACAAACGTTTTGAAAGGTTGTGTGCTTAGTTAATCAAGGTCATTCATTTGAACTTGATGTAACTATACAGATTGATGAGTTAATGATTTCTACTAGTAAGTTTCTTAAATCTAAATGTCATAAATTTGTAAAACTTATGTTGAGGTAGAGGATATGCAGGTAACCAGGTTTCAAGTCCTGAGCAGATGCAGAACAAAGCCAGGAATTGATCCTGAACTTGTGAAACGATGAAAGCCAGACTACGATCCCGACAGCTGATTCTAAGGGGGAGTCTGAAGACGAGCTCAACGCAAGAGGAAGCGTGGATTCAAAAAGCCAGATAAATATTTTGGAGGAGCTTGTATACGGAAATCCAGGTGTCGATCCCAAAAGCACAGAAGCTTGATGAAAGGGGGAGCCTGAAGACAGATCCACGGGGATTCTGTTCGAGAGAGAGAAAGACAAGGCGCTACGAGATTGACTACTGCAATATCCAAGGGGGAGTCTGTTAGTGCATTATCTGTCTATCGCCTTCGTCAATCTATTTCGTAGCAGAAACAGAAGAACTCTAAGCGTTTAGTGTTACAACTAGTTAGAAAGGCAAGGTGGCAATTTTGTAAATAATGAGATTTCTCATTATATCCCTTGTGCCTATAAATAGCTCATTTAGTTGTAAAGGTGAAGACTTTTTGAAGACTTGGAGCTCATTTGGAGATTTAGGAGCTTAGAGCTTAGAGAGAGAAAGTCTAGAGAGAGAAAATCTCTCTACGTGATTCACGGCATTGTACACGACGTCACATCAATAGAATCACGTTATCTTGTACGTTATTGTGTTTTTGGTCACGTACGTTCACGGATTCCACACGTTGAACGTTCGTTACGCAATCGAACGGTGTCAAAACCGGTCCTACAATTACATGATTTACATTTGATGGTTTTCACATAAACATTTGACATTTGACTATACATAAACATTATACATTGGTGGTTTGTTTGGAGTAAGTGATTTAAGTAACGAGACGTGTGTAATATGATAAAAGCATGGTGGATACGCCGTTGGTACTTCCTATATATAAGTGCTTTTATGGTATTACATATCGTAGCACTATTTAAATCATTTCAGCTTAGACGTATTACACATACGACATATTTCACTTAAACTTTGTTTTACAAATGACTTAATTTATACAAACTCATTTTACTTGGTTAATTATTTAACCATACATTATTCTTTTATATATACATATCATCTTATTTTCACATCGCTTTTCAATTGACTTATAAAAGAAATCATTTTACAAGGATCATGACTAACTTTTCTTAAACACTTTTCTTTAAACTTATAAGTCATGAATTTTAAATCACAAAACCTAGGTATCTCACAGGCATTTTTATGCTGACGTACCTTGTGACACTGTGTTCTATAGTCGTGGTTCAATGTAAAACAATGATGATTATTAAATAGAAACAATGTGCTTTGGTGTTATTATATGTATTTTGTGTTATTATGTGTGTATTTGTGTTTGGTGATTTTTTTTTCAATTCAATTCGATTCCAATTTCAAGCTCTAAATCGCTTTCTGGAAGGTTATACGCGCGCCGATGCGTAAATATAACCAGTTCAATGCAACGAACACTCCGAAATAGTGAAATAGGCTTAACATACCTTAAATAACCTCCACATAACTTAGAAATAAGTTTTGTATAGTTTGGTGTGTTGAAATCAAGTTTGTTCGATCGCAGGGACTATTTGTGTCAAACTGCGAAACTATACTGATTTGTATAGTAACGAACATTCTGGAACTTGATCATAAGTTAAACATACCCTAAATAACCTTTAAATAGCTTAGAAAAAATCTTTGAGGGGTTCGGTATGCTAAAATAAACTTTATTGATCAATAGGGACTAAAAGCGTCAAAAAGTGCACAAGTTTGCATTTTCGCGCATATCTTACGTTCTGAATATATCCGGACCTCCAAAAATTTATATAAGCATTAAAATACTTTATTTTAGTGTTCGGCATGATAAAATTTCATTCGTCGCTTAATTTGGATCGTTTTTGCGTTCGTTACGACTTCCGTCGTAATTAAGCGAACAACGCAACCGTACGACTAAATGAGCCGACATCCGAGATATTTTTGAGCATGTTTTGAGTTCTCTATACTTTAGCATCATTTTAGAGCCTTGAAATGAGGTTAACGGGGCATAAAAATGCCAAAAATCAAGTTTTACAAGTGCATGGACCATTTTTGAAATTTCTGACCAGAATCAATGAACCTTGTCCAATTTTGAAGTGTTAATGGTTTTAGCCCATGGTTTTTCAAAACCATGGGCTGGTATTCAATGGTATTTATCAATCTATGGGCCATTTTTTATGGTTTTTAAATGCCCATGGTATCCAAATACCATGTGCCCACATGTACGGATGAGATCAAAGCTCAATCTTCGAGAAACGATCTTAACGGTTCTAGGAAATCTATAAATACCCACCCTCACTTCCTCCCAAAGCACACTTGAATCTAATTTTGGCTCTCTAAGTTGAAGTTTATGCTTCATACCTGAGAGTAAATCGGATCAAGAGCTTGCGGGGACCTTCTGTAAGTATTCTTTCGTTCTTTTCATTCGTTTTTGTCGTTAAAGTCAAACTGCGTTTGACTATCTTCTTTGACCAGTTTATGGTCAAGGCGAAGTTCGTTTGAACTTCATAACGTGAGCGTAATCACGATGGTTATAGTCCCTAGTGACTATACCTACTGATTACCACGTTATCTAGGCTCAGTGACGAGTCGTACTTTCGGCCAAAATGCGTTTTCTCGCGTATTTTGTAACCAAACTACTATAGGGTATCAAAACCATTTGTTTTGATATCAAAACCTGTTTTCTAACTTAACTAAACATGTTCTCGCATGTTTAGCTCGTCACTTTTTAGATTAGTGCTTGTGTAGAGTCGTAAGTCAAGCGGACTAAACACCCGCTTAGACTTTCGAACCCGACCCGTTTGGTCGATCATTAGGATCCGACCAAACATGTTTAGTGACCATAGTAGTATAGGAAATAACCTTTCGAGGTTATACCTTATGGTCACCTAGTTTAGGTGGTTGTATGATAAGTAGTTTATATGCCAAAAGTAAATTACCAAAATGCCCTTTTCATACATAATTAGTAATTAAGCATATCTAACCTAAACTTTTGTCACGTAACTGATTATGTAACATAATTAAACATGTTAATGCATATTTTACTTACCATAGGACTAGTTAGACGTCTCAAACGCGTTTTACGCGCACGACACATTAAAGTAGCGTAAGCTACCTTAATGGGTCGCAATGGGACGAAAGCACTTAGGTTAGGTTTCAATTTAGGATGTAAGCTTTGTTAAACCATATCACATGAGTTCCAACACTCATTTGGTTTACGAGACGTCATTCTATCCGATCGTCCGATTTAGGCGTCTATTGTTTGACTGGTGGTTCGATTACTAGGTGCTACTTGATTCCTTTGGTTTGCTTGAGGTTGTTTAAAGTTCTATTGATTGAGGATACTTTGCTCTACATGTGAGTACATAGTTCCCCTATTTTACTGTTTTCAATTGTTTTGGGGTGATTCATATGTACGAAATGGTTTTCAAAGTTTAAACGATGGTTTTTCAAAAACAATTAAGATGGTTTATACAAACTAATAACGATTTCAATAAAGTGAACAAACTTGTTGGTTGTAGTTACATAACAAATGACATTCATTAACATTGATCAAGCCGACCAGTATTAGGTTATGGTACCATAGGATCTGACAAATCCTGTTACTTTACTACACCCATGGTTATGTGTGGGGGTTGTGGGTAGCGACTGAATCTGATGTTTGTTAACTTACCCCTTGGTGGTTTGTTAATTCGAGAAGCGAGAAGCGAGGTGATCGAGTCACGAAGGTTTGAATGTTGTTAGCGAGACGACCATAAATAGTTTTTCACAAATTAAAACGAGGATGATTTAAACGATTTTTAAACGAGTTAACGATTTTGAAACAATTTTAACAAGTTAAACGATTTGGGTAAACGATTGGTTTTTGGTTAGTGTTTAGATAACGGGACGGGTGTAATGTGATGAAAGCATGGTGGATACGCCGTTGGTACTTCCTATATATAAGTGTTTTCATCATATTACATATCGTGGCGTTATTTAGTTCACTTGGGTAAACGATTTTGAAACGATGTCACACAACGATGTTTTTCTAAGAGATATAAACTATACGAGTTTTAACGAGTTTTTACAATATGTTTTCTAAAACAAAATGTTTTTGGGTTAAGAATCATGGCTGTGAGATTTTATAAACTATAACCAACTTGATTTGAGTTGGTTAGTTATGTTGCAATACATTTTTCAAAACGAGGTTTGTGTTTTGACTCTTGTAGTCTAATAAAGTACTGCAACATATAAACGAAGCCATGATTCCGATACTCTTATAAAACCTATGTACTCGCCAGCATTTCTTTGCTGACTAAGTTTTTACATATGTTTCAGGTGTTGATGCTTGATTGATTTCTAGGATGCATGCGTCACATAGGATCTAGACAAGGCCTTAGTGACATAATAACTATGATAGACGATATAAAACTTGTTTGTTATGTGTTAAGACAATGTAATGTTTAATTTTATTAATAAAACGAAACTATTTTTGTATCCATGGTTGTGTAACGATTATTCTGTTGCAACACTCCCCGACGTTTCCACCACGGTTTGTTGTCCTATATGGTCGGGGTTTGACAGAAGAAGTTGGTATCAGAGCCAATGGTTATAGGGAATTAGGTTATTAGTAATGCTTTGACCTAGACTATAACTTTAGGACCCTAACGCAAGTTTACTTGTGTTTAGATTTTAAAACAATACTGTCACCTACCCTTAGGTGATAACCACAATAAGTTCGAATCCACTTTGAAAACTAATCATCTGTTCTAGGATGATTGATTACTAGGTTTTGAACCCTCTGTTATAAGGTTTTGAACCCTTCCAGTTTGACTCATGCTTGGCATGGTGCCTTCTGATTTTTCAAAGTCTCATCAAAGTTTGGGTCAAAATAATGTGAACACGTGCAAACTAGAAGAGTGAATGCCTATACCCTGGGTTTTCTATCTAAGGCTAGAGTGTTCGTACAAATCCACACAATCGGACCAGTCACTCTTACCTGGGAACTCTTGGGGTGAGTGTGACATCTGTGCCACCAAGACCATCAAACAGATACCAAATCAATGAAATATTGTATTTCATACTTGGAATTTGTATAAATATGTGTATCATTTGCACATATAAATTTTCGTTCGATTTCAAGCTCTAAATCGCTTTCTGGAAAGTTATACGCAAACTGGTGTGCAAACGCAGTCAGTTTAATGCGACAAACACTCCGGGATAGTGAAATAAGCTTAACATACCTTAAATAACCTTCACATAACTTAGAAATAAGTTTTGGATGGTTTGGTGTGTTGAAAAAAAGTTTATTCGCTTACAGGGACTAATTTCGACAAAATGCGAAAGTATGCCGATTCGTACTGTAACGAACAGTCCGGAACTTGATCATAAGCTAAACATACCAAAATAACCTAAACATAGCTTAGAAATAAGCTTTGAGGGGTTCAGTGTACGAAAATATGCTTATTTGATCTTTCAGGGACTAAAAGCGTCAAAAAGTGCACAAGTTTGCATTTTCGCGCATATCTTACGTTCTGAATATATCCGGGCATCCAAAAATTTATGTAATCATTAAAATATTTTATTTTAGTGATTGGCATGATAAAATTCCATTCGTCGCTTAATTTGGACCGTTTTTGCGTTCGTTACGACTTCCGTCGTAATTAACCGAACAACGCGATCGTACGACCAAACGAACCGACATCCAGATGTTTTTGAGTATGTTTTGAGTTCTCTTTACTTTAACTTCATTTTGGAGCCTTGAAATGAGGTTAATGAGGCTTAAACGTGTCAAAAATGAGCCGAAATGCAAGTTTTGCAAGTTCAGGGGCTAAATTGTCATTTTTGAAAGTTGCTGGTCTGCAGGTGTGACAACCCTCACAAAACCAGGTATCCGTACGACTTAATTAGCTATTAACTGTTGCCTAATTACTGTGCTTAACTGAGATTTCTGATAAACTGCTACTTGATTGTTGATACATGTACATGTCTGCATCATACTTTGATTTTTCCTGTCACTACATTATTTATTTACTGAACTCTAGTGACAAACTTGATGCACAAGAAGCACAGTAGCACTAAACGGATACACAGTGAACATGCTGATATAACCAGCATCAGGCAAACACTGCCTCTAAAGGCCTGAATGAGCCAGAATTATATTACTACACCCATAGTGTGTGTAAGGATACAAGGGTTGTATGATTACGTCTCTAGGGATAAGATACAGAGATTTGGATGTGCCTAAAACATACTTTAAGCACTGAACACAGCACTTTTATTTACACACTAGCTTCTAGCTAATTAATAAAGTGCCAAAACACAAGGAATTATTCCCGACACTTTGCTGAATAAATTGTGTCGCTAAAAATATTACTTACGACGCTTAAAGGATATCTTAAGCACTTTAACGGATTCCTATCCAACCGAACAACCGGACGATACCCGGAACATAAAAATATTGCCAGAAATATTATTGGTATTTTTCTGAGCCAATTAGGGTCCCTGATTACCCTAACACCCGCAATATAATGCATTAAACAACTAACGGGGTTAGACCTCTCACTTAACGCACTTAACCAAACTGAACCGTAACTGAACGATTGGAAACGAACCGGATACCATTACATTCTAATGAAATCGGCCAACTAGTGGGACCCGGGGAGAGTACACCTTTGAATATTTAATTAGATTTCGCGAAGACCGAGACGACATTCTCTATAAATACCCTCACATCTCACACACACAAACACACACACTTCACAAAACTCTCTCTCTCCCTCCCCCTTGCTCCCTCTCGGCCGAACCACACACCCACACCCAACCATTTTTCGGTTCTTGATTCACCCATTCCAAGTCCATACAAGTGTCGGGGATCACGTACAACGAAGCTTGGAACAAACGGAACGCCAAGGACCTCTACCGTTTGCTTTTATCCACGCCGTATTCGACTAGAATCTTCCCTAGCCCCGAGCTAGAGGTATATTGTTTAAAACTCGTTATTAATCGTATCTAAAGTGGTTAAAAGGATTTTTATCGGTTAAATGTCGGTAACCCGCTTCATGAATCTTTAAAGTCTACGAATTCGAAGTGTTGAAACTTGTTTATTATGTTGGAAATTGATTGATTGAAATAAAAGAAGTGATTTTGTAAAAGAAAATGATACGCTTGAAAGCGTGGCCACCTCCAGTTACAGGGGAAACTCTGGCGAAATTTTCTAAAAATATAACACTTAGAATTATTTACAAGTGTTAGACTACTTTTGACATGTTTTCAAACTATATTTCGCCATGACTTTATTTATTAAATAATCGGAGGTGGGATTTTCACAAAACTAAACGTGATAAATATATATTCGGTAAATATATTTTGTCACAACACTGTTTATGATTATTTTGTGAAAATATATAAATATTATTTTTAGAGTAAAAATAATATTTACTAACTTGTCAAAACCAAAATAATACCAACGCTTATACGACAAGCATAAAAGTTACAACGGTAATTTCTATTACCCTCTAATCATTAAAACGTAACTTACGCATTACGCGGAGATATTCACCGACACGTATGTTGTCAACGTATTATTTTGGAAAGTATTATGTAAAGAGAAAATATATTATTTTTGAGAAAAATAATTATATTTTGGAATGAGAAATAAAAATATATTAAGTGGGACTTAATGAGATAGTATAAATACACATGTATTTAAATCCCCCATCCTTGGGAAGGAAAGTAAAATACCAAGTATGTACACGAAACGGTTGTCTAACCGTCTCCTAAAAATATAAGTTATAAAGCTAAGGCACGGCCATCCGTCTAATGGAATTAGCACCTGTAGGTCGTCGCACAGCTTCGGATATTCGGATTACTTGGTAGAGATACGCATTCACTGTGAGTTCATGTCCCCCTTTTCTCTAACTGTTTTCAGTTTACTTAACTGCGGGGGTGAAATACATGTTACTATGATTTACGAGTACTTTACAACGGTATGTTTAACGTAAGGAGGTGTTATACGATCATGTGAGTGGATAGGAACAACATGGGGCCATTAGTCCTCATGGAGGGACCGAGGGACAGGAGCGGTAGATCTATCTGGGTGTAGCGAGCCCAGCCCCCGGCCAAACTAGAAACGGACCGTGGGGTGACTTTGTCCACATACTTTGCCGTGGCATAAATCTGCTAGGTTTGAGTCTCCCTATTTGCACTTCACATATGTCAGTGGCCTTGCAAACCATTGATGATCACAAGTCCTCTTACACTGCTACATACCACAACTATTTTTCTTATACTTACAAAGGTTTTACATACTCACTTACGCATGAACTCGCTCAACATTATTGTTGATTTTTCAACTCACATGTATTTCAGGAAATTAAACGGATCTGGCACGGTATGGAACGTTTTCCGCTGCACTGGTCATGAAGTCATCAGGGTTTAGGGTTGTGTCTCTTACCTGGACAAGACACAATCCCTAAATCACGTTTATGTTTTGTTATAAGTTGTTATGTTTCTGAACAAGGTTATGGTTGCATGTTAAAAACAATGGTATTGTACTATGTTTTCAAAAACTTAATGGATGACTTGCATGGTTTTTAACTTCATATAGCTTTGTTATGATTAAGCTATGGTATTAAGAAGTCACACAAATTAACCACGCTTCCGCAAAGCCAGGGTGTGACAGCTTGGTATCAGAGCTCTGATCATAGCGAACTAGGATTCATTCTCGAGTCTAGACTATGATCACTAGGGCTCTCACGAAAACATTTTTCTGCATACCACTTAAGTCCAGATCCACAAACTTTTTACAAACAAATGTTGAGCACATATTATTCATTATTTTAGGCTCAGTCTGGGAGGCTGAGGATCAGGCTAGTGGGACTAGGAGTGTTGGCTAGTGGGACTAGGAGTGTTGGCTAGTGGGACTAGGAGTGTTGGCTAGTGGGACTAGGAGTGTTGGCTAGTGAGACTAGGAAGGACAGTCTGAGAGGCTGGGAGGCTAGTGGGACTAGGAGTGTTGGCTAGTGAGGCTAGGAAGGACAGTCTGAGAGGCTGGGAGGCTAGTGGGACTAGGTGGATTATGTGATTATTATCTGGTAACTTATGTGACTATTTGATTCACTGATTTTGTGCTTATTCTGTGTTATGTTACAGACCCATGGATTCACCAGCTACAGGTGGATCAGGTACCACTGGACCCCTACCGTTAGTGTCAGACGATGTTATGTCTTCGGAGCATGAGGTGCACACCTCAGACTATACTAGCACCGACGACGACGACTTCCAGCCGTTCGCGTTACCTGACGGCGCCGATGAGCACGCTGATGATCCCTTACCCTTCGCTTTACCCGAGGGAGCCTATGAGCCCATTGATGGCGACCCTGTTGAGTACCTCCCTATTGTTGCGATTCCGGCACCGATTCCTCTTGCTGCTTACCCTGCTTATGAGCTTATGCCAGACGCCGATGCCGACGGCGACATCGAGCTTTACGAGGACGAGCCATTTGAGGACGAGGATCCTGACGTAGCTCCTCTACCTGCTGGCGGTCTCTTGATGATAGCTGACGTTCCAGCTGGAGACTCGCCCATTCACTCACCAGTCCCGGACTCTTTAGAGTCTGTGGCATCTGTATCATCTCGTGGGGCGAGCGCGCAGCAGTTTATTCACGACTCAGACCCTGATCAGGCGTCTTCAGCTACCCCGATTCCGAGCTACGCGTTTGAGCATGACGAGATCGAGGATTCTGACCCTGTTTTCCCTCCAGGATTTGATCCTGACCATGATATCGAGTATATTCCTATGGATGAGCATATAGAGGACCCTGATGATCCTATCGATCCCATTGACCCAGATTTTGACTTTGACATGGCGTTCGACGACCCCGAGCCTGCCATAGCCCCAGAGCAGGCAGCTGCTTTTGACCCTTTACCTGAGCATGACCCTGTTCATGCTGATTTTCCTCTTGAGCCTGTTGATGTTGATCCCCCTGTAGGTGTTCCTGTGATCGGGGGCGATCATGTTGCTGCTGATCCCATTGTTCCTTTACCCGTAGGTGACATACCTGCTGACCCTGTTATTGATCCTGTCGATCCTGTTATTGCACCTGTTGACCCCGTTATTGCTCCTATCGATCCTTTACCCATCGAGCCCGAGCACGCTCTTTTTGCTGAGCACATGGATCCTCCAGATGAGGAGGCACAGCACGGGTGGATACCGGCGGACGAGGATGTTCCACCGTTTCCCCCACATCACACTGGTACACATCATACTGAGTTCTCTTTTCAGATCCCACCGTTTATTCCTCCAGCGGGGCCTGGAGAGGGCTCTTCAGCCCACCCTTTCGGTCATGTACCGACGACCATGCCATTCATGCCTCAGATAGCATCTATCCCATCTTCTGTTGCACCTATCGATCTTACCAGCACGCCCTTACTTTGGTCATCTTCCTCACCGATGCCACCCACAGATCCATACCACCCATTTCATTTGGGCCATACTATTGAGGATCTTTTGATGTCGTTTGTACACCAGCACGAGTCTCATTCACAGCGACTCCAGGAGCTCGAGAGAGCTCAGTTGTCTTTTGGTCCATATCTTGGTCAGACATCTTCGTCATTTCAGCCTTTTCGATCATTTCCTCCTGACATTGCTGCCCGACTTTCGACCTTGGAGCAGCAGGTTGCGTCCATGATCCGTACTCAGCAGGCGATGGAGGAGGACTGGTACCACTTACGTCGCTTACTTTTTGCTCACTTTCCCCCTCCCCCACCCCCATCCGCGTAGGGCTCATTGGTACTGTAGTGGTAGGCGATGGTGAGACGACCGCGATTGTGACTGCATAGATTTTTGGAGACCATCTGACGATACAGATTTTTGTTGATATTTGTTGATGTACTGGTTGTATGTGACACTGATGTGATGTTGTTTTTGACAGGGGTGATGTAGCCCCTATTTGATTTATGATTGTATGATACAGTGACGTGCTGACACACTTGCTACACTTTATGGTCTCGATATATATAACAATCGCCGTATTCTCACCATATCCGTTTCACTTGATTGCTTATTTATGTTTTGTGACATGGGATGTTGTGTAGATGATATTTGTGACATGGGATGTTGGGACATGGGATGTTGTGTGTGATATATTGAACATGAGATGTTATATGCTATTACTATTACTATATACGTATGTTTATTATGGCCTAATCGACGTACGCATCTTTAGAAGATGGCACCAAGACGTCAACCGCAGCCGATACCCACTACTCCTGAAGAACTACAGCAAGTTATTGCTGCCGCCATTGCTCAGTATGCTGCCTCGCAAGAAGGACCCAGCGGAAGCAACACGAACATCAACGGCAACCAAAATCCTCCACATGGTAAACCTAAGTCATTAAGACATACCATGGCATAAATGGATTCCTTTAGCAAATGCTAATGCCGTTCCTATGATATGATGTATGTGCAGGGTGCACCTACAAGCAATTCTTGGACTGTAAGCCCATCAACTTCGACGGCACAGGTGGTGCTGTTGCTTTCGTTCGCTGGGCAGAGAAGACTGATTCCACCATCCGCATGAGCAAATGTGCGCTCGACCAGCAGGTCACTTACATCTCAGGGCTGTTTCTAGACGGAGCCCTATCTTGGTGGAACTTACAAGTGCAAACACTAGGCGAAGCTGCCGCCTACGCCCTGACTTGGGCCGAATTGAAAGAGCTTATGCGCAAGAAGTATTGTTCCCGTGCAGAAATTCAAAGGTTGGAGACTGAATTTTGGCACCTAAAGATGGATGGACCGAAGGTTGCAGAGTACGTCCAGAGATTTCATGACCTATCTCAAGTGGTTCCTTATATGGTCACGCCTGAATACAAGCGAATTGAGCGCTTCATTTGGGGGTTAGCTCCCCAAATCATTAGCATGGTGACCTCCGCCAGACCGGCAACTATTACGGAAGCCATTGATTTGAGCGTGGCTCTCACTGAGGAGGCAATTCGTTTAAACAAGTTTGATGAAGTCAAGACAAAGAAGACAGAGACTCACGTTGAGTCCTCAGGAGATAACAAAAGGAAGTTTTCAAACTTCAAACAAGGCGTCAGCATGGCAGTAAAGAAGGGAAAATCAGCAGGTAGTACCAAGAAAGGGAAAGGGTACCAGGGCACCCAGCCCAAATGCAACAACTGCCAACGCCACCATGCGGGCAATTGTAACGTGAAAGTTTGTGAAACTTGTGGAAAACCGGGCCACTCAAAGGAATCATGTTGGGCTAGTACAGGCCGAGGAGGCCAGGGAGGAAATATGAATAGAAACAATAATCGTGGTGGTTTGGGAAATCGCCCACAAGGGAATAATCGAGGCTACAATGCAAATCAAGCCGGAACTGCCAATCAAAACAACCCACCAGTTGGGGGCGGTGCAGGAAGTGGAAAAAGATTAGGATGTTTTCATTGCGGTGACGTTGGGCACTTCAAGAAGGATTGCCCAGGATTGAACCAAGCCCGTGGAAGGGTGTTCCAGATCGGTGCACAGGAAGCGCGCCAGGATCCCAACGTTGTCACTGGTACGTTCCCTGTAAATCAACGCTATGCATCTGTTCTGTTTGATACTGGTGCCGACTATAGCTTCATATCACTAGAATTTAAGAATATACTTGGGCTAGCCGCTAATAAGTTAGACATTCCCTACGCAATCGAATTGGCTAATGGAAGATTGGTAGAAGCCAATGATGTGATCAGAGGCTGTGTGATTGAATTGGGAGAACGCGAGTTTACTCTAGATCTACTACCAGTCCAGTTGGGAAGCTTCGACGTGGTAGTAGGGATGGATTGGTTAACGAGTAACAAGGCTGAGATAGTGTGTCACGAAAAGGTTATTCGTATTCCGACCGACGATGGTGAGACCATTGTTGTTCATGGAGAAAAGCGTGAGACGCCGTTAAGGATGATTAGTTGCCTGAAAGCAAGAAAGTGTCTGAAGAAAGGATGTGTTGCTTTTCTAGCACACATTGTGGATAAGAAGGCTGCTGAGCCGAAGATCGAAGACATCCCTGTCGTGAGGGAATACCCAGAAGTCTTTCCAGAAGACTTGCCTGGCTTGCCACCTCAAAGGCAAGTGGAGTTTCGCATCGACTTAGTTCCAGGCGCCGCGCCTGTGGCTAAGGCACCATACAGACTTGCTCCGTCTGAGATGCAGGAACTGTCGACACAACTTCAAGAGTTGTTAGACAAGGGTTTTATCCGACCAAGCTTCTCGCCTTGGGGAGCTCCAGTTTTGTTTGTCAAAAAGAAGGACGGAAGTTTCCGCATGTGCATCGACTACAGAGAGTTGAACAAGCTAACAATCAAGAATAGGTATCCCCTGCCAAGAATCGATGATCTGTTTGACCAACTTCAAGGTTCAAGCTTCTATTCAAAGATCGATCTTCGATCTGGATATCATCAACTTCGGATACAGGAGGAGAGTATCCCGACGACAGCTTTCAGAACTCGTTATGGACACTACGAGTTTCTCGTTATGCCGTTTGGTTTGACAAACGCACCTGCAGTGTTCATGGATTTGATGAACCGAGTTTGTAAGCCGTACTTGGATAAGTTCGTGATCGTATTCATCGATGACATCCTGATTTACTCAAGGACGAAGGCTGAGCACGAGCAACATCTTAGAGCTATTCTGGAGCTGCTAAAGAAGGAACAGCTGTACGCCAAGTTCTCTAAGTGTGAGTTTTGGCTAAGAGAAGTGCAGTTTCTTGGGCACGTGGTGAATGGAGATGGAATCCACGTGGATCCAACCAAGATCGAGGCGATCAAAGATTGGGAAACGCCAAAGACGCCAACCGAGATTCGGCAATTCTTGGGTTTGGCTGGCTACTATCGAAGGTTCATCGAGGACTTCTCGAAGATCGCTCAACCGTTGACGCTCCTCACGCAGAAAGATAAGAAGTTTGATTGGGGAATCAAACAGGATGAAGCGTTTCAAGTATTGAAGGACAAGCTTTGTAACGCGCCAATCTTAGCTCTACCGGAAGGTACCGACGATTTTGTGGTATATTGCGACGCATCGCGTCAAGGATTGGGTTGTGTGTTGATGCAACGTCAAAAGGTTATCGCCTACGCATCGCGCCAACTGAAGGTGCATGAAAAGAATTATACCACGCATGATTTGGAGCTAGGCGCAGTGGTTTTTGCACTAAAGATCTGGAGACACTACCTGTATGGTACGAAGTGCACAATCTTCACAGATCACAAAAGCCTACAGCATATATTCAACCAGAAGGAGTTGAATATGAGGCAAAGACGATGGGTTGAATTATTGAACGATTACGACTGCGAGATAAAGTATCACCCAGGGAAGGCGAATGTAGTCGCCGATGCCTTAAGTCGTAAGGAAAGGATCAAGCCCCTAAGGCTTAGGGCTATGGAAATGATAATCCAAACCGATCTCTCCTCGCGCGTTCGTGCAGCGCAGAAAGAAGCTCTCAAGGAGGAGAACCTTGAGAAAGAGTATCTCCGTGGGATGGAGAAGATATTGGTGCCAAACGAGGAAGGAACGTTATGTTTTGGGAAAAGGATTTGGGTTCCTCTATTTGGTGAATTAAGGGAAGTTATTTTCGATGAAGCGCACAAGTCACGGTACTCTATCCACCCTGGATCGGATAAGATGTACCAAGATCTCAAAAATTACTATTGGTGGCCTAGGATGAAAGGCGACGTTGCTATTTACGTGAGCAAATGTTTAACGTGCGCTAAGGTCAAGGCGGAATACCAGAAGCCCTCGGGACTTCTGCAACAACCTGAGATTCCCAAATGGAAATGGGAACAAATCTCAATGGATTTTGTTACAAAACTGCCAAGAACGCCAAGAGGCCATGATATGATTTGGGTGATTGTTGACCGCCTAACAAAGTCCGCACACTTTCTGCCAATCAAGGAGAAAGACAGTACTAGTAAACTTGCGGAAATTTACTTGAGAGAGATCGTAGCACGACATGGAGTACCCCTCTCGATCATCTCTGATAGAGACGGAAGGTTTGTGTCGAGGATATGGCAATCCTTCCAAGAAGCTTTTGGCTCACAATTGAATCTGAGCACTGCATTCCATCCGCAAACTGACGGCCAGAGTGAGCGAACGATACAGACTTTGGAAGACATGCTGAGAGCATGTGCTATGGATTTGGGCGGTAGCTGGGATAAGCACTTACCTTTGGTCGAATTCTCATACAACAACAGCTACCACACCAGTATTGGTGTCGCGCCTTTTGAAGCCCTTTACGGACGCAAGTGTCGATCACCACTATGTTGGGCTGACGCAGGTGATAGGCAGCTTGCCGGTCCCGAAATCGTCCAAGAGACGACAGACAAGATTGCGCAGATTCTTAAACGCATCGAAGCCGCTCGCCACAGACACAAGGCCTATGCGGATCCAAACCGAAAACATGTGGATTTTCAAGTTGGAGAGATGGTGTTATTGAAGGTATCACCCTGGAAAGGGGTGGCACGCTTTGGGAAGCGTGGGAAGTTAAATCCACGCTACATTGGTCCTTTCAGAATTCTAGAAAGAATTGGAACCGTAGCATACAAGTTGGACCTACCTGCTGAGCTAAATGGTGTTCACGATACATTTCATGTATCCAATTTAAAGAAGAGTCCAACTCAAGTTGAAGTTGCCATTCCTATCGACGAGATTCATGTTGACGACACGCTCCACTTCGTAGAAGCACCTGTCGAGGTCACAGATTGGAAGGTTAACAGGACCCGCCGGAGCAGTGTCAAACTCGTCAAGGTTCGCTGGAATGCCAGACATGGTCCTGAATACACCTGGGAGCGTGAGGACCGGATGAAAGAGAAATACCCCCACTTATTTCCTAAAAACTCTGCATCTACAAGTAGAACTTAAATTTCGGGACGAAATTTATTTAACGGGGGGAGAATGTGACAACCCTCACAAAACAAGGTATCCGTACGACTTAATTAGCTATTAACTGTTGCCTAATTACTGTGCTTAACTGAGATTTCTGATAAACTGCTACTTGATTGTTGATACATGTACATGTCTGCATCATACTTTGATTTTTCCTGTCACTACATTATTTATTTACTGAACTCTAGTGACAAACTTGATGCACAAGAAGCACAGTAGCACTAAACGGATACACAGTGAACATGCTGATATAACCAGCATCAGGCAAACACTGCCTCTAAAGGCCTGAATGAGCCAGAATTATATTACTACACCCATAGTGTGTGTAAGGATACAAGGGTTGTATGATTACGTCTCTAGGGATAAGATACAGAGATTTGGATGTGCCTAAAACATACTTTAAGCACTGAACACAGCACTTTTATTTACACACTAGCTTCTAGCTAATTAATAAAGTGCCAAAACACAAGGAATTATTCCCGACACTTTGCTGAATAAATTGTGTCGCTAAAAATATTACTTACGACGCTTAAAGGATATCTTAAGCACTTTAACGGATTCCTATCCAACCGAACAACCGGACGATACCCGGAACATAAAAATATTGCCAGAAATATTATTGGTATTTTTCTGAGCCAATTAGGGTCCCTGATTACCCTAACACCCGCAATATAATGCATTAAACAACTAACGGGGTTAGACCTCTCACTTAACGCACTTAACCAAACTGAACCGTAACTGAACGATTGGAAACGAACCGGATACCATTACATTCTAATGAAATCGGCCAACTAGTGGGACCCGGGGAGAGTACACCTTTGAATATTTAATTAGATTTCGCGAAGACCGAGACGACATTCTCTATAAATACCCTCACATCTCACACACACAAACACACACACTTCACAAAACTCTCTCTCTCCCTCCCCCTTGCTCCCTCTCGGCCGAACCACACACCCACACCCAACCATTTTTCGGTTCTTGATTCACCCATTCCAAGTCCATACAAGTGTCGGGGATCACGTACAACGAAGCTTGGAACAAACGGAACGCCAAGGACCTCTACCGTTTGCTTTTATCCACGCCGTATTCGACTAGAATCTTCCCTAGCCCCGAGCTAGAGGTATATTGTTTAAAACTCGTTATTAATCGTATCTAAAGTGGTTAAAAGGATTTTTATCGGTTAAATGTCGGTAACCCGCTTCATGAATCTTTAAAGTCTACGAATTCGAAGTGTTGAAACTTGTTTATTATGTTGGAAATTGATTGATTGAAATAAAAGAAGTGATTTTGTAAAAGAAAATGATACGCTTGAAAGCGTGGCCACCTCCAGTTACAGGGGAAACTCTGGCGAAATTTTCTAAAAATATAACACTTAGAATTATTTACAAGTGTTAGACTACTTTTGACATGTTTTCAAACTATATTTCGCCATGACTTTATTTATTAAATAATCGGAGGTGGGATTTTCACAAAACTAAACGTGATAAATATATATTCGGTAAATATATTTTGTCACAACACTGTTTATGATTATTTTGTGAAAATATATAAATATTATTTTTAGAGTAAAAATAATATTTACTAACTTGTCAAAACCAAAATAATACCAACGCTTATACGACAAGCATAAAAGTTACAACGGTAATTTCTATTACCCTCTAATCATTAAAACGTAACTTACGCATTACGCGGAGATATTCACCGACACGTATGTTGTCAACGTATTATTTTGGAAAGTATTATGTAAAGAGAAAATATATTATTTTTGAGAAAAATAATTATATTTTGGAATGAGAAATAAAAATATATTAAGTGGGACTTAATGAGATAGTATAAATACACATGTATTTAAATCCCCCATCCTTGGGAAGGAAAGTAAAATACCAAGTATGTACACGAAACGGTTGTCTAACCGTCTCCTAAAAATATAAGTTATAAAGCTAAGGCACGGCCATCCGTCTAATAGAATTAGCACCTGTAGGTCGTCGCACAGCTTCGGATATTCGGATTACTTGGTAGAGATACGCATTCACTGTGAGTTCATGTCCCCCTTTTCTCTAACTGTTTTCAGTTTACTTAACTGCGGGGGTGAAATACATGTTACTATGATTTACGAGTACTTTACAACGATATGTTTAACGTAAGGAGGTGTTATACGATCATGTGAGTGGATAGGAACAACATGGGGCCATTAGTCCTCATGGAGGGACCGAGGGACAGGAGCGGTAGATCTATCTGGGTGTAGCGAGCCCAGCCCCCGGCCAAACTAGAAACGGACCGTGGGGTGACTTTGTCCACATACTTTGCCGTGGCATAAATCTGCTAGGTTTGAGTCTCCCTATTTGCACTTCACATATGTCAGTGGCCTTGCAAACCATTGATGATCACAAGTCCTCTTACACTGCTACATACCACAACTATTTTTCTTATACTTACAAAGGTTTTACATACTCACTTACGCATGAACTCGCTCAACATTATTGTTGATTTTTCAACTCACATGTATTTCAGGAAATTAAACGGATCTGGCACGGTATGGAACGTTTTCCGCTGCACTGGTCATGAAGTCATCAGGGTTTAGGGTTGTGTCTCTTACCTGGACAAGACACAATCCCTAAATCACGTTTATGTTTTGTTATAAGTTGTTATGTTTCTGAACAAGGTTATGGTTGCATGTTAAAAACAATGGTATTGTACTATGTTTTCAAAAACTTAATGGATGACTTGCATGGTTTTTAACTTCATATAGCTTTGTTATGATTAAGCTATGGTATTAAGAAGTCACACAAATTAACCACGCTTCCGCAAAGCCAGGGTGTGACAGCAGGTCCCTAACGGACCGTATGGACATGTGCTTACGGTCCGTAAGCAGTCCCCAGATCAGCAGAATTGCAGAAACACTGAATCTGGTCATTTCCTCTTGTTCCAATGGTTTTGATCAATGGTTTTTCATGCTATGGGCTGGTTTGTTTGGAGAACAAGTCCCCCAATCATTCTTTGACAATTGTATGGCCTAGATCATGCCCTCTTCTCCAAGAAATGATCCTAACGGTTGTGAAAAACTATATATAGGCCATCCCATTTCACTTGTTCCTTGCTCATTTCTTCTTTCTCTTCTTCACATCTGCTTTGGGAGCTCTCTCAAGCATTTGGGACTTTGTCTTCTTTGTAGAAAAGATAGCAAGGACCCTTAGTGAGCCTTCTTTCATTCTTTTATTGCTTTCCTAGCTCGAAAGTCAAACTTAGTTTGACTTTCAGCTTTGACCACGAGTTGGTTAACGAGAAGTTCGTTTGAACTTCGCAACGTGAGCGTAATCATGTTGGTTATAGTCCTTAGTGATTATACCCACTGATTACCACGTTGACTAGGCGTAGTGATGAGTCGTTGTTTCGGTCAAAATGCGCATCTAAGCGTATTTTGCAACCAAACTACTCTAGGTATCAAAACACTTTGTTTTGATATCAAAACCTGTTTTTCTAACTTAGTTAAGCATGTTTTAACATGCTTAGCTCGTCACTTTTAGTTTAGTGCTTGTGTAGAGTCATAAGTCAAGCGGTCTAAACCACCGCTTAGACTTTCGAACTCGACCCGTTTGGTCGATCTTTAGGATCCGACCAAGCATGTTTAGTGACCATAGTTGTATAGGGAATAACCTTCCGAGGTTATACCTTATGGTCACCGAGTTTAAGTAGTTATATGATAGGTAGATTATATGCCTTAGGTAAATTACCAAAATGCCCTTTTCGTGCATAATTGGACTTTAAGCATATGTAACCTAAACTTTTGTCACTTAACTGATTTTACAACATATTTAAACATGTTTAGGCATATAATACTTGTCATAGGACTAGTTAGACGTCTCGAACGCGCGTTTGCGCGAATGACGCGTTAACGTAGCGTAAGCTACCTTAATGGGTCGTAACGGGTCGAAAGCACTTAGGTAGGTTTCAATCTAGTATGTAGGCATTGTTAAACCATGTCATGTGAGTTCCTATAACTCATTTTGATTTACAAGACCTCATCCTATTCGATCCTCCGACTTAGGTCCGGTTTATTTATATAGTTATTAGGTTGCCGATTGATTCCGTGCTCCCTCTAGCTTTGCTTGGTTGTTGTTCAAAGACCGCTAAGCATTCTCAGGCGAGTACATAGTTCCCCTATTTTACTGTTTTTGATTGTTTTGGGGTGATCCATATTTGTTAAATGATTTCGATGTTTAAACAACGGTTTATATTAAATTAATAACGATTTTGATAAGGTGAACAAGACTTGTTGGTTGTAATTACATAACGAATAACATTCATTAATTTTGGCCAAACCGACCAGTATTAGGTTATGGTACCATAGGATCTGACAAATCCCGTTATCAGACTGCACCCATGGTTATGTGTGGGTTAGGTGGGTAGCGACCGAACCTGATGATTGTTAACTTACCCTTTGGTGGTTAGTTAATGCGAGATTGTTAACTTACCCTTTGGTGGTTTGTTAATGCGATATAGGCGAGTCACGAAGGTTTGAATGTTATTAGCGAGGCGACCAAAAGTAGTTTCACTATTAAAATGAGTTAAACGATTTTGGGATGAGTTACACGATTTGAAACAAATTAAACGAGATAAACGATTTGGTTAAACGATTGGTTTTGGGATGTTATTAAATCATGGGACAGGTGTAGCATGATAAAAGCATGGTAGATACGCCACTGGTACATCTTATATATAAATGCTCTTATCATACTACATTTTGTGTCATTATTTAGTTCACTGGGGAAACGATTTTAAACCGATGTCACACAACGAGGTTTTTGAAATTATATAAACCATACGAGTTTTATTAACAAGTTTTTACGAGACGTTTACAATTTGATTTGATAAAACAAATGTTTTGGGTTAAGAATCATGGCTATGAGATTTTATAACAAACTATAACCAATTTGATTTGAGTTGGTTATTTATGTTGCAATACACTTTTCAAAACAAGGTTTGTATTTTGACTCTTGTAGTCTAACAAGGTACTGCAACATATAAACTAGCCATGAATCCGACACTCTCATAAAACCTATATACTCGCCAACATTTCTTTGCTGACTTTGTTTTCACATATGTTTCAGGTATTGTTGATTGATGTCGATTGCTAGAATGCACACTCATATAGGACTGGACGAGGCCTTAGTGACTTAATAACAATGATAGACTATGTTTAACTTGTTTGTTAGATTTCAAGACGATGTAAACGTTTAATGTTTAATAAAACAAAACTTCAAATTTCCGTGTGTTTTGAAACAATGATTCTGTTACAACACTCCCCGACATTTCCGCCACGGTTTGTTGTTTTAACGTGGTTGGGGTGTGACAGTGAGTGTTCACTTATAGGCGAGCATGTCTTCGGCGATACATTACATTGACCCATATGCATTGATTTGTCGCTGTTCGTCAAGCGATCGTGTTGTCTGCTACCCTGACTGAGTCTCAAGTCAGGAAGGGTAAACTTACCCGCTAGGTGGCAAGAAGCAGTCAGCCATTTCCGTTCAAGGCAATGGTAATGGTAAGGAAGAAGAAGGGCGAGTCTTCAAGAAAGTCGAGGAAGCGCAAGGCTTCCCAAAATTTTGCTATCTCTGCGTAGAGTCCAGCACAAGTTTAGGGGAATGCTGCTAGATTCCCACCTGGTTCATGTTACAACTACGGTGAAATGGGTCATTTCTGCAACAACTACTCAAGGTTGGTGAACGCAAATGCAAATCCGAATGCAAATCCGAATGCAAACGCGAATGTGAATCCCGCCCGTGGACGAGCGTACAATTTGAATGCAAACGAGGCTCGAGTTGACAACCTCGTTGTCAATGGTACCTTGGTTGTCAATGGTACGTTTCTTATTAACAATCGACCTGCGTCTGTTATTTTTGATTATGGTGCAGATAGGAGTTTTGTTTCATTGTCATTCGAACCTTTGCTTGCGTTACCTAGAACTAAACTGAGGAAACCCTTATCTGTAGAAGTTGCTACTTGTAAACCCCTTGTTCTCGATTCTGTTCTTCGTGGTTGTCAGTTAAACCTTGATAACTTGGAGTTTTTTTCCTAGTGACCTCACGCCAATGCAACTTGGGAGCTTCGACATTATCGTTGGAATGGATTGGTTAAGCAAATACCATGCTGAGGTGGTTTATTTTGACAAGATTGTTCGTATTCCTTTGTCTTCTAGCGATGTTCTGGAAGTTCGTGGCGAGAAACCTTCAGGTGGATTGAAGCTTATGTCGTGTATGGAAGCCCAAAGGTATTTGAGAAAAGGATATGTCGCTTTTCTAGCACATGTCAACGAAGAGAAAGACAAAAACAAGAGTATACAGGATATTCTGATTGTTCGGGATTATCCAGAGGTGTTTCCTGACGAACTGCCTGGTTTGCCTCCAGTTCGTCAAGTCCAGTTTCATATTGACCTTGTACCCAATGCCAACCCAATTGCAAAAGCGCCTTTTCGACTTGCACCGTCCAAGATGCAGGAATTATCAAAGCAGCTTCAAGAGTTATCTGATAAAGGATTCATCCGTCTGAGCTTTTCACCTTGGGGAGCCCCTGTCCTCTTCATGAAAAATGAAAGATGGGTCTTTTGGAATGTGTATCGATTATCGTGAGCTTAATAAGCTTACCATCAATAATCGATATCCCCTACCTCGAATTGATGATCTCTTTGACCATCTGCAAGGTGCTTCATGCTTTTCAAAGATCGATCTGCGTTCTGGGTATCATCAACATCGTGTTCTCGAAGAAGATATTCCCAAAACTGCTTTCCGCACAAGATATGGGCATTATGAGTTCACTATCATACCTTTTGGTTTGATGAATGCTCCAGCTATCTTTATGGACTTAATGAATAGCGTCTGTAAACCTTATTTAGACAAGTTCATCATTGTGTTCATCGACGATATTCTGGTTTATTCAAAGTCTCGAGCCGAGCACGAGCAACACCTTCGCTTAACATTGGAACTCCTGAAGAAGGAACAGCTTTTTGGTAAATTCTCCAAGTGTGAATTCTGGCTTAAAGAAGTTCAATTCTTGGGTCATATAGTCAATGAGCAGAGTATTCATGTGGATCCATCCAAGATTGTTGCTATTAAAGACTGGAATACACCAACAAATCCTACAGAAGTTCGATCTTTTCTTGGTCTTGCTGGTTATTATCGTCGATTTATTTCAAATTTCTCGAAGATCGCGGTTCCACTCACTGCTTTGACTCAGAAGAATAAGCCTTTTGAGTAGGGACCCAAGCAAGAAGAAGCGTTTCAAATGCTGAAACAGAAGCTTTGTGATGCTCCTGTTTTATCTTTTCCCAAGGGAGTTGATGATTTTGTTGTCTATTGTGACGAGTCAAATCTAGGACTTGGTTGTGTGCTTATGCAACGAGGTAAAGTCATAACTTATGCGTCTAGACAACTAAAAATTCATGAGAAGAACTACACAACTCATGATCTTGAGTTAGGAGCTGTGGTTTTCACGCTGAAATTCTGGAGACACTACCTCTATGGAACGAAGTGTGTGGTTTTCACAGACCACAAGAGTCTCCAGCATATTCTTAATCAGAAAGAGCTGAACATGAGGCAACGACGTTGGGTCGAACTCTTGAGCGATTACGATTGCGAGATTCGCTACCATCCTGGTAAGGCGAATGTCGTAGCCGATGCGCTTAGTCGAAAAGAGCGAGTCAAGCTTCATTCTGTTCAAACGCTATCTGATCTTCAAACTCGTGTTCTTCAAGCTCAGCAAGTTTGTGTTTCACAAAATTTGATAGGTGAGGAATTACCACATCAGCTTGAGCTTAAGCTCGAAAGGAAAGATGATGGTTTGCTCTACTTCAAGGATCGTTTATGGATTCCAAAACAAGACGATCTTCGCACCTTGGTAATGGACGAATCTCATAAGTCTCGATATTCTATCCATCCTGGTGCTGATAAAATGTACAACGATCTTCGTACTCAGTGCTGGTGGCCTGGTATGAAGAAGGATATTGCCTTGTATGTATCGAAATGCGTAACTTGTCTCAAAGTCAAGGCTGAACATTAACAACCTTCTGGTTTGCATGTACAACCAGAGATACCGGTTTGGAAATGGGAGAACATTGCGATGGATCTCATCACTAAGTTACCGCGTACGTCTAAAGATCATGATGCTATTTGGGTTGTTATCAATCGATTAACGAAATCAGCTTATTTTATTCCGATTCGCGAGGACCTATCTGCTGATAAACTTGCCAAGATTTATGTTGATGAGATTGTGACACGACATGGTGTTCCTTTGGATATCATCTCTGATCGTGATGCTCGATTTTCATCTCCTTTCTGGAAGACCATGCAATCTGCTCTGGGAACCCAACTGAATCTAAGCACTGCTTATCATCCCCAAACAGATGGTCAATTTGAGCAAACGATTCAAACTTTGGAGGATATGCTTAGAGCATGCGTGATAGACTTTGGTGGTAATTGGTATTCTCATGTGCCATTGATCGAGTTTTCCTACAACAATAGCTATCATGCTAGCATTAATATGGCACCATTTGAAGCTCTCTACGGTCGAAAATGTCATTCATCTGTCTGTAGGAATGAGATCGGGGAAGCTTCTCTTACTGGACCTGAGCTTGTTCTGGAAACAACAGACAAAATCAAGAAAATCAACGATAATCTTGTGACAGCTCGAAGCCGTCAAAAGAGTTATGCGGATATGCGATGCAAGCCCTTAGAATTTCAAGTAGGAGATCGTGTCCTACTCAAGGTTTCACCTTGGAAGGAAGTCGTAAGATTTGGAAAGAAAGGAAAACTTGCACCTTGATATGTGGGACCATTTAAGATTGTGGAAAGAATTGGGAAGGTTGCCTATCGACTAGAGCTTCCTCCAGAGCTTGGTAAGATTCACCCGACTTTTCACGTGTCCAATCTGTGAAAGTGTTTAGCTGACGCTGACCTACACATTCCTCTCGATGTGATCCAAATCGATGAAACGATGCACTTTGTCGAGAAACCTGTGGAGATCGTGGACCGTACTTTCAAACAGTTGAAGAACAAACGTATTAAATTGGTCAAAGTTCGTTGGGAGTCCAAACGTGGCCCAGAGTTTACTTGGGAACGTGAGGACCAGATGAAGGCGAAATATCCGCATTTGTTTTCACAAGCTTCCTCTAGTTAAATTTCGGGACGAAATTTCCTGAAGTAGGGGAGACTATGACAACTGTGTTATATAGTCGTGGTTCAATTGACTTATTTTCACATCGCTTTTCAATTGACTTATAAAAAATATCATTTTACAAGGATCATGACTAACTTTTCTTAAACACTTTTCCTTAAACTTATAAGTCATGAATCCTAAATCACAAAACCTAGGTATCTCACAGGCATTTTTATGCTGACGTACCTTGTTACAACTGTGTTCTATAGTCGTGGTTCAATGTAAAACGATGATGATTATTAATAAAACAATGTGCTTTGGTGTTATTATATGTATTTTTGTGTTATTATGTGTGTATTTGTGTTTGGTGATTTTTTTTCAATTCAATTCGATTCCAATTTCAAGCTCTAAATCGCTTTCTAGAAGGTTATACGCGCGCCGATGCGTAAATATAACCAGTTCAACCCAACGAACACTCCAGAATAGTGAAATAGGCTTAACATACCTTAAATAACCTCCACATAACTTAGAAATAATTTTTGGATGGTTTGGTGTGTTGAAATCAAGTTTGTTCGATCGCAGGGACTATTTGTGTCAAACTGCGAAACTATACTGATTTGTATAGTAACGAACATTCCGGAACTTGATCATATGTTAAACTGTGACACCCCAGGAAAACCATGCAACTTAACTGGCTTCCTCAGTGAGTACATACCAAATTTCGGGACGAAATTTCTTTTAAGTTGGGGATAATGTGACAACTCGTATTTCGAACCCACTTTTGTGTAACGTTACGTGATTATGTGAACTCTATTTGAATAACATGTTATACGTGCCTTGTGTGAAATTGTGAATGTTTGTTTATATGTTGCATGATTCGATCGTGCATGACCCACAACCGGACACAAGCCCATTCGGGCCACACACATCTGACTCGAGACCATGGGGCGGCCCAAGTGAGGGTTCGGCCCATCCCCTAATCGTATACACTTTGAGATGTAGTAGCTATCTCACACTTTTACCAAACATCCTCACACACACAAACCCTAGAGCACGCTCTCTCTCTCTCTCTCTCGATCGGAACCAAAGGCAGCCGAACATCCCTTTCCATCGAAGCTTTTGGATTCAGATCATCCTCTTCTCATCTCGGTTAGTATTAAGTTCGTCGATTGCATGTTTAATATGTATGATTATGAGATGATATTGTTATCAATCGGATTAGATGATCTAGGGTTCTTGTTAGCATGATTTATTATGTTGTTGATTCTTAGTGTTCATGAAATCGGCTGCATGTATGATTAAATCGGATTGGTAATATGCTAATCGGTTCGAATATGTGCTTGTTAATCGGCTGTGATATTATGACATGTGATTGTGATTTAGGTTGCATGATAGTTAAATGATTCGGTTTATGTTTGTATGATGATCCGATTGTCGTTCATGTTTGAAGATGATATGAAACTGTGAATATTGTTGATTGATCTGATTTGAAACTGCCTAACTTGTTAGCTGAAAATACGGAATGATTGTTGCTAATAATTAAGGAAATCTGTTACACATCTAGTCTCGACACAGGTTGCGAGTCGAGAACTCGTAGTCTCGACTCGAGACCACCTTACAACACAAACAGCACAAACCGAGACCACGGTTGCGGGTCCGATTGCGACTCGATACCGTGTAGTCTCGACCATACCATGACAACTCGAGACCTCCTTTGTTGCGACTCGAGACTTCGGAAACCAGTACCACTCGAGACCGACTAGTCTCGACTCGAAATCGTTAGTCTCGACTCGAGACCGCGAACACTCGAACACTATTGGACTTTCATTGTTAGGAGCCCAACTGATTGGGCCAGATACTTGGACTTGTTACGTGATTGCTATTGAACTGCTATGAATACTTGTGCATGCCATGTTTATACTTGTGTACAATACGTGTAGGACATATGTGCTATACTTGAATACGAACCTGACTTGTATGATAACCATGCTAGGACGTGGTTGATCACTATATAGCTTAACCGAACTTTGTGTATCTGCCGAGCAAACCAAGGTGAGTTCACACAGCCAAGGCATGGGATTCCCGGGTTGGGAATGGGTTGGAAGTTTTGAAATGGATAATTACTCATACTTACGCTATTGCTAGACTACATACCATCGTCCTTAGGTTAGTCAGGACACTTACGTAAAACCTACGTAAACCCCACGCGTACCACTGTCCTCGGGGAAGGGCACTCACGTAAAACCTACGTGACCTTGTACGTATTCATGTTCTCGGGTTATGAAGAACACTCATGGTTACAATAGTCTAGTAAGGATAAACATGGGAAGCCCCCCATTAGTAATAAATATTATCATGGGAAACCCCCACTAATAGTACATGCATACGTGGGAAGCCCCCACTAAATGAACATACGAATCACTGCTACGAACTTACTTCTGTGAACTCGCTCAACTAGTTGTTGACTCTCTGCTGCATGACTTGTAGGACCTTAGGTACATATGGAGCTTGCACAGGGAGGAGCAAGTCGTTGTGGACAAGGATCGTGAATGCTATGCTTGAACGTTATGACATTACATACTTATTTATGATTGGGCTTTTACTTATTTGCTTCCGCTAAACGTTGAACTATTACTTATGTTTTGAACACCTTTCATATGGATGGGTTTGGTTTAATGACATTTACTTTTACTATATACATTGTTCTATATGATTGGTGGCTTGATCCTGGTCAGTCACGCCTCCAAGCGGTGATACTCCGCGGGTGGATTTTGGGGGTGTGACAGATTGGTATCAGAGCCATTGGTTATAGAGAACTTGGTTTTAATATAGGAAAAACGTTTTTATTAAAACCAGACTATAACCAGAACAGTGCTCTCAACGATCCACAACGACGCTTCGCTCCACGTGCAAGACTCAACATCCTAGGTAATATGGTTTATGATTATATTGCCTACTTGCTAGATTACATAGAACTTTGCTCGTAGTATGCTTAGATACACATGACCCTATTACATGAGAATACCTATGTGCTTACACTCTTCTGTCATCGCACTACTCGCGAACCATTCTCACTATGTTACTTTTACTATGAAGATCATGTCTG
Organism: Helianthus annuus; assembly: GCF_002127325.2. Lineage (NCBI taxonomy): Eukaryota > Viridiplantae > Streptophyta > Magnoliopsida > Asterales > Asteraceae > Helianthus > Helianthus annuus. The sequence goes on from NC_035448.2 coordinate 80,322,276, forward strand.
GACGTGTTAACATGACTCAAGCCCAGTTGACGGCCCTCATTAATGAACAAGTTGCTGCGGCACTTGCAGCCGCACAAGCAGGAGGTATATCCTGTACTTATAACTCACACTAGGATCTTTAGGTCCTACACTCCTAAACCAACTCTTGTGTTTAACCTTGTCCTATTCGTACACAATAGGTCAACACGCACCGCAACCAGTTTGCACTTTCAAGAACTTCATGGACTGTCGTCCAAGTACGTTCAGTGGCACAGAAGGAGCGGTTGGACTACTCCATTGGTTTGAGAAGCTCGAGTCAGTGTTCGAGATGTGTGAATGCCCTGAGGCTCGCAGGGTCAAGTACGCCACTGGCACGTTAGAAGGAATTGCGCTAACTTGGTGGAACGCGCAAGTTCAGATTTTAGGGTTGGCAGCTGCTAACGCCACCCCTTGGAACGATTTTAAGGAACTGATCAAGCGAGAATACTGCACGCGTGATGACATCCATAAGTTGGAAGTGGAGCTTTATCATCTGAAGATGACGGGGTCAGAAATCGAAGCTTACACGAAACGGTCGAACGAACTGGCTATCTTGTGTCCAACTATGGTGGACCCTCCAATTAAGCGCATTGAGTTGTACCTCAAAGGTCTAGCGCCAGAAATCCAGAGCCACGTGACATCGGCTAACCTTGACAACATCCAGGATATTCAGCGACTCGCTCATCGTCTCACTGATCAGGCAGTGGATCAGGACAAGCTACCGAAACGTATCAGCGCTACTACTGCTACCACATCAGCCGCTACTCCTGCTACCCCCAGTGACAACAAAAGAAAGTGGGAAGGGGATTCTAGCAAAGGTTCAGCAACATTTCAGTCTCAGGCTCAGCAGCAGAAGACTGACCACTACCAGAGTCCCAGTCAGCAGTTTTCTGGTAGTCGTGGGCAGAGAAGATATCAAGGAAATCTCCCGAAGTGCCACAACTGTAACAGGAACCACGTCGGCCAGTGCAACAAGGGTCGTTGCCAAAGGTGTCTCAAGATGGGTCACGAGGCCAAAGACTGTAGGTCATTTCAAACGTGATTGCCCCCAGCTAAACCAGAACCAGAATCGCAACAACAACAACAATCAGGGCAATGGTAACAACGGTGGGAACAATAATGGCAATGAAGCTAGGTGTCACACCCCGACCGCGTGTAACATGCAACTGCGGCGGAAAACGTCGGGGAGTGTTGTGGACAGAATTAATCGTTTCATAACCATGGCATACAAAGTTGTATTTTATTTATAAATAAGAGTGCTACATCGTTCCAAAACAAGAAATACAAAGTTCATAACATATTTAAACTAGCCTATCTTCATTTTTAGGCTCTAAGGCACAGGTCCGCCCTAGTATCGTGATCAACATCTTATGGAACGGCTCCTGAAAACACATGCGAAAGTAGGTACGTCAGCATAAAAATGCCTGTGAGATACATAGGTTTTGTGAAAATGGGATTCATGACTTGAGTTAAAAGAAATGTTTTAATAACAGTCAGTCATGAACCTTGTAAATTGTCTTGCTTTGTAAACCATTTGAAAAACGATAACCTCAGATGATATGTATAAATAAGTGTAAGGTTAAACGAGTAACCAAGTAAAATGAGTTGAATAAGATAAGTTGTTTGTGAAAATAATGTCTTGTGAAGAATATGTTATTTGTGTAAAATGTAATGTGTCTAAACTGAAATGACTTAGATAACGCCACGATATGTAATATTATACAAACATTTATATATAGGAAGTACCAGCGGCGTATCCACCATGTTTGTATCATATTACATACGCCACGTTACTCAAATCATTTACCATGTAAGATTGTTCTTGTATAACTCAATTATCAAGTGTTATTGTGTAAATCATGTCAAATGTCTATGTTCAATGTAAACCACCAAATGTGTATGTCAATGTCAACGTGTTTATGTTCAATGTAAATCATGTAATGTGCATCCCAAAATGTATCATGTACGGTAAGCGAAATGTATCAACTTAAACCATATGTAAAATGCACAAAACAAGTCGTTGAAGTAAAACGTGGTTTAAATCAACGTTATGTTCTGTGGAAAAATGCATGCTCTATTGATATTAACATTTATGCGGTATTGTGAAATATGCATACATCCAAGTCTTGAGACTGTGGCGATAAACCCTTAAACAAATTAAAGGTTTATCTAAGTTATGTATATCGAATTCGGTCATTCCTTACAATCCTATCAAACCCAGGATTTCAGGAACGGGAGTTGTCAATTCCTATGGTACCACTACCTACTAACGAACGGCGTAATTAATGTTAATGAATGTATTGTTCCATGTTAAACAAACCAAATGTCATAACAAAATGAAGGTATGTTGTGACAACTGTGTTCTGTAAGCACCGTATAATGTAAAACAATGTTAGTTATCAATAAAACAATACGCTTTGGTGTTATTATATGTGTTCTTGTGTTTAATGATTTTACAATTTGATTCGATTTCGACTTCAAACTTTAAATCACTTTCTGGAAGGTTATACGCAAACTTGTGCTTAAACGCAATCAGTTTAACGCGACGTACATTCCGGAACTGTGACGAAAGCCAAACATACCCTAAATATCCCTTTCATAACTTAGAAATAAGTTTCGAAGGATTCGGTATGGCGAAAACATGTTTATTTAAACTAAAGAACTAATTACGACAAAACTGCGAAGCGAACGTTGGTGACCGCCCGGACAATATTTAAATCCCAAAAATATTATGTTATGACTAAAAATTTATTTTTAATCAGGTCTGTGTTGAAAAATAAATTGAAACGTCTAAAGACGTTCTTTTCAAGTTTAAGCGCGTACCGCGTGTTTCTGCGCAACACAGTGCTTATACTGCAAAACGCGGACAACGCAGCCAACTCTCGGCAACTGAAATTTATTTCAGTAGTATTTTGGGGAGTTTATTTTTATAGAATAATAAAAATAATTTAGAACGCCATAAACCGGGGTTTAAACGCTAGAAAAAAAAATACCCAGTTAAACACTATTTTTTTTATCTAGTATACCAACAAAATTACACTTAACCCCCCCCCCTCTCAAGTTTACGGTCATATCTATGATGGCCCCACCAAGATTTCTAAAATCCTACAAAGATCTATAATGATATTACTTAGATTTAATTTGATTTTGTCTAGATATTATAAGATATGGAAGATTGAGTTAGATCTTTTATGGATAATAAATATAACACTCCACCTCCTTCAAATCACATTCATCTCCTCCCTTCCTCTCTCTCCTCCTACAATCGTCCCCCATCTCTCTCTCTCTACCTTCAAATCTTCAAGACTTGTTCTTCATTCAAAGCTTTGAAGGTGATCCATGGAGGTTGCAAGTTGAAGGGCATTCAAAAGGAGCTTTGTTCTAGTCTTGTTCATCATCTTTCTCACCATCATCTTCACTAGAATTTCTACCCTAGCCTTGTGCTAGTAGTAAGTCCATTCATACTCTTGTCTCACTTCGATGGACACCGTTGTCAGGACGACCCTCCAACTGGAATTTCGTCAAACGGACTTACGGTTGATTTTTAGTGAATATTTCCGTAAACTGCGATCAGAATGGTAACAAATCTGATTGCAGTCGAGAAAATGATTTTTTATAAAATATGGGTAACAAATTGGACTTTGATATTTTTACACAATAAATTTTGGAACATATGTCATATTCTGTAAAAATTTGGAGATTTTTAGAAAAGGTTAACTATTTTATAAAAATCCTCGAAAACAGTCCGGTTTCGAGTTATAAAGCTGAAATGAAGTATGCAACGTTTTGTTTGTCGATATGTCGATTTGGTGATTGGAAATGAACTATTGGTTTTATATAAAAGAAAATGATATGCTATTAAAGCATGGACACCTCTATTTACAGAGGATACCCTACCGAAATTTTCCGAGAATCCGAACACTTAGTAAAATATTAGAGAAAGTAGGTACGAAATAGTTGTCTAACTATTTTTCTAATATCGATAGTTAAGTTAAAATAATTATTATTGTTTTAACAAAATAATACCTAAGTAACGCAAATCAAAACACTAAACTCTAAGCCAAGGCACGACCCGCTCGTCTAATAGACGTTAATACGTTGTAGGTTGTCGTGTAGCGGACAGGGTTTGAGATTCGATTCAAGACGCACCACTGTGAGTACATAGTCCCCTCTTTTACTGTTTTCCAAACATTTTGGGGTGAAACACATGTGCCTACTTGTTACTTTCATGATTTCATGCTTTTATATCATATACTTGCTATGTTCATTAATACATCGATTTACATGACATTTTATACTACGTATGTTCGTTTAGCGCATACTTAGTACATTGTTTTACATGACATCTCCATGCTATGTATGTTCATCATACTTAGTGCATTTGTTTTACATGACATTTTATACTACGTATGTTCGTTTAGCGCATACTTAGTACATTGTTTTACATGACATCTTCATGCTATGTATGTTCATCATACTTAGTGCATTTGTTTTACATGACATTTCACGCTATGTATGTTCATCATACTTAGTGCATTTATTTTACATGACATTTCACGCTATGTATGTTCATCATACTTAGTGCGTTTGTTTTACATGACATTTCACGCTATGTATGTTCATCATACTTAGTGCATTTATTTTACATGACATTTTCACGCTATGTATGTTCATCATACTTAGTGCATTGTTTTCACATGCTTACCTTTTGGGTATGACATTTGGATTGTTTAAGTGGGACCATATACATTCATTAACATTAGCTACGCCGCTCGTTAGTAGGTAATGGTACCATAGGAATTGACAACTCCCGTTCCTGACATCCTGGGTATGTTTGGATGGAAGGAATGACCGAATTCGATTAAAACATTTAGACAGATAGACCTTTAATTTGTTTAAAGGTTTATCACCACAGTTGCAAGGCTTGGATGTATGCATTTTCACAATACCGCATAAATGTCTGTATTCATTATAGCATGCATTTTCCACAAAACATAACATTGATTTAAACCACGTTTTACTTCAATGCATTGTTTTGTGCATTTTTACCTATGGTGTAGTTGATACATATATCACTTGCCATGCATGACATTTTGTTTACACATTACATGATTGACATTTGACATAAACATTTGGATATTGACATATACATTTCATAAACATTTCGACATAAACATTTTGACATGGTTTTCACAAAGACATTTGGCAAATGGTTTAGACATGGGCAATTTACATTGGTGGTTTGTTTGGGTAAGTGATTTTTGTAACGAGACGTGTGTAATGTGATACAAGCATGGTGGATACGCCGCTGGTACTTCCTATATATAAGTGCTTGTATTATATTACATGTCGTAGCGTTACTTAAATCATTCAATTTGGACCTATACATTTTATACAAATAACAGATTTCCACAAGACAATGTTTTACAAAACAGTTTATTTTGTACATCTTATTATACTTGGTTATCCTTTTAACCATACATTATTCTTTTACTTGTACATATACATATCTATCATCGCTTTTCAAATGATTTATAAAACAAAACATTCTACAAGGATCATGACTGACTTTTGTTAAGCAACTTTTTCTAAACCTATAAGTCATGAATCCTAAATCAATAAAACCTATGTACTCGCCGGCATTTTTATGCTGACGTACCTATTTTCACATGTGTTTCAGGAGATGATGCATAGGATTGATCAAGATACACATAGGCGGACTTGGGCCTTAGTGACAATAAAAGATGCAAGACAAGTTAATTTTGTTATACTTAATTGTTTGTTAAGACATTGTAACTCTTTTAATCAATAAAACAATATTTAAATTTTCCATGTGTTATGAAACAATGATTCTGTTACAACACTCCCCGACGATTCCGCCACGTTTTGTTGTTTTACGTGGTCGGGGTGTGACAGAAAATTTGGTATCAGAGCTCATGGTTATAGGGAATTAGGTTATTAGTAATGCTTTGACCTAGTCTATAACCTTCCTAGGACCCTAACGCGAGTTTACTTGCGTTTAGCCATAAAACAATACCGTCACTTATCCTTAGGTGACAACCACAACAAGAACATAAATTTGATCCGCTTTGAAAACTAATCATCTATTCTAGGATGATGGATTACTAGGTTTTGAACCCTTTGTTATAAGGTTTTGAACCCTTCCAGTTTAACTCATATTTGGCTTAGTGCCTTTCGAGTTTTCAAAATCCCGTCAAAGTTTGGGTCTAAATGATGTGAACACGTGCAAACTGGAAGAGTGAATGCCTGTGCTCCGAGTTTTCTGTCTAAGGCTAGGGTGTTCGTACAAATCCGCGGTATCGGACCAGTCACTCTTACCTGGGAACTCTTGGGGTGAGTGTTCACTTATAGGCGAGCATGTCTTCAGCGATGCATTATTATGACCCGCTTACTTTGATTCTTCACCATCTCATTTGTTTGCCTTAAGTAATAAACAAATGATCGCAATTTCTATGCGTTTTCGTTTTGTTTTGATCACCCGATAACCTTTCACTTGTTTCTTCCTTTGTCCTTCATTTTCTTCTAGAATGTCTCTTTATCTCCGCAACGTTTAGATGTCCGAGCAAACAGCAAGAGTTTGCCCAGCTGCAGCAACACCAAATCAAGCTGGCAACAATCCTACACAAGCTCGCTCTTGCTACAACTGTGGCGAGATGGGCCATTTCCGAAGGGATTGCCCGAAGCATGCTAATGCAAATCTGACCCTTGGATGAGCATTTGGCTGAGTAAAAGATGTTGCTGTCTTATGCCTTTGTTTCTTTTGTTTTCTTGTACCGTGAAACAATCTACCTTGTTCATAAATAAAAGTTGTTATTTGCAATTCTGGTGTACAAATGTAGTTACATGTGTGTATGGCATTTTCCTATGATACCTACATCAAGGAACTATGTTCCCTACAAACTACCCTTCTGATTCTCCCTTTCAAGTGATCGCTCATGATTTCCTAAAAATTTTAAGTACTCGTTTCTTTCTAGGAGGCAAAGTACAAGAAATAAAGCAAAATTATGAGTAATCGTGCTTCTGCACGTTTGTGCCTTTGAATCCTTGGTTAGATAACTAAGGGTATTTTCAAATCTCATACTCGTTACGTTCTGATTTTCAACATGCATAACATAAGTTTTCAAAAACAACCTCCATGATTTCAAAAACAATGTCTATCTTTTCAAAAACGACCTTCATGATTTCAAAATATTATTAATACAATATAATTACTTATATCGAGTGCATGATTTCAAAAGCATCACTCATGTTTTCAAAGACCTTATACATAATTTCAAAATTCATCCCGCATGATTTTTAAACATTTTTATAAATATACCTACCTAATACACCTACTTTATGATTTCAAAAGAATTATATATAAGGTTTCAAAAACATTGAACACATTTTTTTTTGAACCCCATGCATAGTTTTCAAAAAAATATTTTCTTCATTCATAGACTTAACCTTCAAATTCTGCTTCATATGTCACCTTGACATATCCAGCATCTCATCTTTATAAGCATTTTTTTTTACTTCATGTTTTGACTTAAAGCACATCCAGTGCAAGGTTTCAAAACATATTCAACTTCTAAAATCCATATGAGATCTTTTTATCTTTACGATTAGACCCTTGCGGTTAATTATCTTTCAAATCAGAGTCCTTAATTGGATTCCTTGTGTACCTTAATTTGAACATTTCGGTTCTTTACAATTGAAATCAAATTTCCTATTTAAGATCTTTCTGTCTTCATAGTTGGATTCTTGATAATGTTTAAAGCACCAATCAAAATCCACTAATTGGATACCTGGTGTGCTTTAAATGCTTATGCTCAGTTAACAGGACAAATTAAATCATGACAAATTTAAAATCAAGATAAACAATTTTGTGGTTATGTGATTATGTGTTTATGCAATTTATGTTTTCTTTTATGCATTTTTGTGTTTTTGAATACTCTGGATATTCGTTATCCAAATCCTCATAGAACCTTCCATATCTTCATATGAGGGATTCATAGTTGGTTATTCAAAAAAGGTACTACCTTAATTCCTTATTGGGCTTCTACGTGATAGTCAAGACCCTTAGATTATATAGTACCATTCCAAGATTCAAAAAGAGACCCTTTGAGTGGGGGGGGGGGGATATTCCACGGTCCTCCCAACCGCCGGAGTGTGACACTTCGCAGGTTAGCTTAGTCCCATAGCCACCTGGGGGTTAATACCCTATACCGAGTCGATCCGTTTCCCCATGGAAGAGGTGGGTAGCTGGTGACCATCCCTGGAGTCGAACCCGGGTCTCTAGGGAGAGAAAGGGTGAGACTGGCCAACTGGGCTACCCCAGTTGGTTTAAAAAGAGACCCTTTGAGTGGTTTAGTCAAAGGTTTGATTCAAGATCTGGTTGAGAATGACATGTGATGATATAAGCTGAAAAGACTTCTTGGCGGTCTGGAGATCATTTATTGACTCAATTAAAAAGGACCCCAGTGTGGTCAAATCACAATCATCACAGGCTCGTTCATTGTTTTCCTCCCCTACACATTCTAAGATGCACTACGTGACTATGCAAGGAATTACGTAATTATGGATGCATACATAATTACGAAGTTCAGTGCACAAGAAACCGTGGTAAGACTTACTATGTGTAAGAACCGATAGCGACAACCATAACGAAATGTGAACAATGTAATAGAGGTACGGTGGACGCACCAATAACGCTTTATATACTTGTATATAAGTGACCCTCTCACATTGCAAGCATGATGTTAATAAAAGTTACTAGAAGTTCAGGACTCTAACCAGTGATTGTTCGATCTTTTCGACTTCATGTTTCAAGCTTTCACAAGTTTCCTCTAAATAAAATTTCGGGACGAAATTTCCTAAAGTAGGGGAGACTGTGACAACTGTGTTCTGTAAGCACCGTATAATGTAAAACAATGTTAGTTATCAATAAAACAATACGCTTTGGTGTTATTATATGTGTTCTTGTGTTTAATGATTTTACAATTTGATTCGATTTCGACTTCAAACTTTAAATCACTTTCTGGAAGGTTATACGCAAACTGGTACTTAAACGCAATCAGTTTAACGCGACGTACATTCCGGAACTGTGACGAAAGCCAAACATACCCTAAATATCCCTTTCATAACTTAGAAATAAGTTTCGAAGGATTCGGTATGGCGAAAACATGTTTATTTAAACTAAAGAACTAATTACGACAAAACTGCGAAGCGAACGTTGGTGACCGCCCGGATAATATTTAAATCCCAAAAATATTATGTTATGACTAAAAAATTATTTTTAATCAGGTCTGTGTTGAAAAATAAATTGAAACGCCTAAAGACGTTCTTTTCAAGTTTAAGCGCGTACCGCGTGTTTCTGCGCAACACAGTGCTTATACTGCAAAACGTGGACGACGCAGCCAACTCTCGGCAACTGAAATTTATTTTAGTAGTATTTTGGCGAGTTTATTTTTATAGAATAATAAAAATAATTTAGAACGCCATAAACCGGGGTTTAAACGCTAGAAAAAAAATACCCGGTACCCAGTTAAACACCTATTTTTTTTATCTAGTATACCAACAAAATTACACTTAACCCCCCCCCTCTCAAGTTTACGGTCATATCTATGATGGCCCCACCAAGATTTCTAAAATCCTACAAAGATCTATAATGATATTACTTAGATTTAATTTGATTTTGTCTTGATATTATAAGATATGGAAGATTGAGTTAGATCTTGTATGGATAATAAATATAACACTCCACCTCCTTCAAACCACATTCATCTCCTCCCTTCCTCTCTCTCCTCCTACAATCGTCCCCCATCTCTCTCTCTCTACCTTCAAATCTTCAAGACTTGTTCTTCATTCAAAGCTTTGAAGGTGATCCATGGAGGTTGCAAGTTGAAGGGCATTCAAAAGGAGCTTTGTTCTAGTCTTGTTCATCATCTTTCTCACCATCATCTTCACTAGAATTTCTACCCTAGCCTTGTGCTAGTAGTAAGTCCATTCATACTCTTGTCCCACTTCGATTCTTGTTTGATTGTTGATTGTTTTTCACACACAAAAACTCAAACAGCTTGCTGAGTTGGATTTCCAGCCAACTTCAACAGGCTGTAACGGGGTCATTTTAAGTCGAAAAACGGAATTTCTAAAGCCTAAAATGAGTGTTTTGGAATAACTAAGCAAATGGCACTGGAATCATAATTTTTCGAGACCGTTTACTATTTTTAAAAAGGTTATTTTTGGACAGCAGCTCAAGCTGCATTTTTATTGCAGAAAAAGTATGACATTTTCGGAGTCACAACTTAAAACCTGAATAAAATCAACCCATGAAATTTTTACAGTAGATGGACACCGTTGTCAGGACAACCTTCCAACTAGAATTTCGTCAAACGGACTTACGGTTGATTTTTAGTGAATATTTCCGTAAACTGCGATCAGAATGGTAACAAATCTGATTGCAGTCGAGAAAATGGTTTTTTATAAAATATGGGTAACAAATTGGACTTTGATATTTTTACACAATAAATTTTGGAACATATGTCATATTCTGTAAAAATTTGGAGATTTTTAGAAAAGGTTAACTATTTTATAAAAATCCTCGAAAACAGTCCGGTTTCGAGTTATAAAGCTGAAATGAAGTATGCAACGTTTTGTTTGTCGATATGTCGATTTGGTGATTGAAAATGAACTATTGGTTTTATATAAAAGAAAATGATATGCTATTAAAGCATGGACACCTCTATTTACAGAGGATACCCTACCGAAATTTTCCGAGAATCCGAACACTTAATAAAATATTAGAGAAAGTAGGTACGAAATAGTTGTCTAACTATTTTTCTAATATCGATAGTTAAGTTAAAATAATTATTATTGTTTTAACAAAATAATACCTAAGTAACGCAAATCAAAACACTAAACTCTAAGCCAAGGCACGACCCGCTCGTCTAATAGACATTAGTACGTTGTAGGTTGTCGTGTAGCGGACAGGGTTTGAGATTCGATTCAAGATGCACCACTGTGAGTACATAGTCCCCTCTTTTACTGTTTTCCAAACATTTTGGGGTGAAACACATGTGCCTACTTGTTACTTTCATGATTTCATGCTTTTATATCATATACTTGCTATGTTCATTAATACATCGATTTACATGACATTTTATACTACGTATGTTCGTTTAGCGCATACTTAGTACATTGTTTTACATGACATCTCCATGCTATGTATGTTCATCATACTTAGTGCATTTGTTTTACATGACATTTTATACTACGTATGTTCGTTTAGCGCATACTTAGTACATTGTTTTACATGACATCTTCATGCTATGTATGTTCATCATACTTAGTGCATTTGTTTTACATGACATTTCACGCTATGTATGTTCATCATACTTAGTGCATTTATTTTACATGACATTTCACGCTATGTATGTTCATCATACTTAGTGCATTTGTTTTACATGACATTTCACGCTATGTATGTTCATCATACTTAGTGCATTTATTTTACATGACATTTTCACGCTATGTATGTTCATCATACTTAGTGCATTGTTTTCACATGCTTACATTTTGGGTATGACATTTGGATTGTTTAAGTGGGACCATATACGTTCATTAACATTAGCTACGCCGCTCGTTAGTAGGTAATGGTACCATAGGAATTGACAACTCCCGTTCCTGACATCCTGGGTATGTTTGGATGGAAGGAATGACCGAATTCGATTAAATCATTTAGACAGATAGACCTTTAATTTGTTTAAAGGTTTATCACCACAGTTGCAAGGCTTGGATGTATGCATTTTCACAATACCGCATAAATGTCTGTATTCATTATAGCATGCATTTTCCACAAAACATAACATTGATTTAAACCACGTTTTACTTCAATGCATTGTTTTGTGCATTTTTACCTATGGTGTAGTTGATACATATATCACTTGCCATGCATGACATTTTGTTTACACATTACATGATTGACATTTGACATAAACATTTGGATATTGACATATACATTTCATAAACATTTCGACATAAACATTTTGACATGGTTTTCACAAAGACATTTGGCAAATGGTTTAGACATGGGCAATTTACATTGGTGGTTTGTTTGGGTAAGTGATTTGAGTAACGAGACGTGTGTAATGTGATACAAGCATGGTGGATACGCCGCTGGTACTTCCTATATATAAGTGCTTGTATTATATTACATGTCGTAGCGTTATTTAAATCATTCAATTTGGACCTATACATTTTATACAAATAACAGATTTTCACAAGACAATGTTTTACAAAACAGTTTATCTTATACATCTTATTTTACTTGGTTATCCTTTTAACCATACATTATTCTTTTACTTGTACATATACATATCTATCATCGCTTTTCAAATGATTTATAAAACAAAACATTCTACAAGGATCATGACTGACTTTTGTTAAGCAACTTTTTCTAAACCTATAAGTCATGAATCCTAAATCAATAAAACCTATGTACTCGCCGGAATTTTTATGCTGACGTACCTATTTTCACATGTGTTTCAGGAGATGATGCATAGGATTGATCAAGATACACATAGGCGGACTTGGGCCTTAGTGACAATAAAAGATGCAAGACAAGTTAATTTTGTTATACTTAATTGTTTGTTAAGACATTGTAACTCTTTTAATCAATAAAACAATATTTAAATTTTCCATGTGTTATGAAACAATGATTCTGTTACAACACTCCCCGACGATTCCGCCACGTTTTGTTGTTTTACGTGGTCGGGGTGTGACACATGTGATGTAAACAATTGTACTAAGTATGCTAAGTAAACATACGAAGCCGAAATGTTCATGTAAATCAATGTGCCCATATGCTGAGTAAACATATGCAGCAGAAATGTTCATGTAAATCAATGTGCCCATATGCTGAGTAAACATATGCAACGGAAATGTTCATGTAAATCAATGAGTCCATATGCTGAGTAAACATATACAACAGGAATGTAATGTAAATCAATGTACTAAGTACGCACACAATGGGCATACATAGCATGAAATGTAATGAAATCGGGTACTATAATGTACTAACAACATAGCAGGCATATGATGTGAAAACATGGAAAGCATGAATGTAACAGATAGGCACATGTGTTTCACCCCAAAACAGTTTAGAAAACAGTAAAAGAGGGGTTCAATGTACTCACATTGACTCCTCGAAAACATGTAAAAGATGGGGTTCTATGTACTCACCTCAGATTGCTTTGAGTTCTTGTATAATAACCAAACAATGCTAGATCACGGAATATCAAACGGCACCTAATAGGTAGCTATGTTAATATACCGGACCTAATTCGGAGGAACGGATAGTATGCGGGTGCGTAAACCAAACGAGTATGGAGACTCGTGTAATATGGTTTAACAAAGCCTACACACTAAAATGAAACTTAACCTAAGTGCTTGCGGCCCATCACGACCCGTTTAGGTAGCTTATGCTACCTTAACGCGTCGTTCGCGTAGAACGCGTTCGGAACGCCTAACATCGCGACCACAAGGTATAACCTCGGAAGGTTATAGCTATGGTCACCTAATGTGTTTGGTCGGATCCTAATGATCGACCAAATGGGTAGGGTTCGAAAGTATAAGCGATGGTTTAGATCGCTTACCTTACAACCCTATATAAGCACTAAACTAAAAGTGACGAGCTAAGCATGTTAGAACATGCTTAACTAAGTTTAGAAAACAGGTTTGGCATCAAAACAAACGGCTTTGATGCTCACGAGTAGTTTGGTTACAAAATACGCAAGAATGCGCATTTTGGCTGAAACTACGACTCGTCACTGAGCCTAGATAACGTGGTAATCAGTAGGTATAGTCACTACGGACTATAACCATCGTGATCACGCTCACGTTATGAAGTTCTGATGAACTTCGTGTTGACCATATGCTGGTCAATGCAGAAAGTCAACAAAACGTTGACTTTCAGACTCGAAAAGCGAATAAAAGAACGAAAGAAGACTTACGGAGGGTCCCCGAATGCTAATCTAGATCAAAGAGCTCAGGTATGAAGCAATGGCATCAACTTAGAGCATTTTGATCAGATTTGTGTGGGTTTTACATCAAAGGGGGGGGGGGGGTATTTATAGGAAAAGTAGAGCCGTTAGGATCGTTTCTTGAATATCGTGCCACGATCTTGAGCGTCCACTTGTCAAAATGTTGTGGTTACTGAAAATGGCCCTTGGCTCTTGATTGGGTGAAAGGGCATTGCCCTTTAGTGTGTTTGAAAGGCCAAATTTGCAAGAAAGACAAAAATTTGGTTACTGGAAGTGCCATGCGGCCCGCATCAGGATATGCACAAACTTAGGCGGGCCGCCTGGGCCTGTCTGATCTGCATATAATTTAAAAAATGGCAGTTTTGATCCCTGTTGCGTATTTAAGCCATTTCCGGCACTTCTAAGGCCCGTCAAGCCAACTTTAAGGCCCTAAAATGATGCCTAAACATTGTGGACATGGAACATGCTCAAAAATGTTCCGGATGTTGGTTCGTTTGGCCGTACGATCGCGATGTTCGGTTAATTACGACGGAATGCGCATAAGCGCGAAAAACGATCCAAATGACGCGACGAATGGATTTTTCTCATGCCAAACACTAAGGCATAATATTATAAGGCTTACATAAATTTTTGGATGTCCGGATGTATTCAGAACGTAAGTTATGCGCGAAAGTGCAAACTTGTGCACTTTTTGACACTTTTAGTCCCTGAATGACCCAAAAGTTTGTTTTAGCATACCAAACCCCTCAAAGCCTATTTCTAAGTTATGTAAAGGTTATTTAAGGTATGTTGAGTATATGTTGATGTTTCGGAGTATTTGTCGCATTAAACTGAGCACGTTTAAGCACCAGTTAGCGTATAACTCTCCAGAAAGCGATGTAGAGTTTGAAATTGAACAAAAGTCAAAACATGAAAAATGTAAAACACAACCAAACAAACATTGGGACAAAATAACATTGTTTTATTGATAATTGAACTGTTCACAATGATTACAAGCACAAATGTTACAGTCTCCCCTACTTGTGGAAATTTCGTCCCGAAATTTATTTAGAGGAAACTCGTGGAAACAGATGCGGATATTTCGCCTTCATTTGATCTTCACGTTCCCAAGTAAACTCGGGTCCACGTTTGGATTCCCAGCGAACCTTGACCATGGGAATGCGCTTGCGTTTAAGCCCCTTGACTTCACGTTCCATGATTTCTACCGGTTTCTCAACAAATTTCAGTGTTTTATCAACATGAATTTCGTCAAGCGGTATGTGGAGGTTTTCATCAGCTAAACACCTCTTGAGATCGGACGCGTGGAAGGTTGGATGAACATTTCCAAGTTCAGGAGGTAACTCAAGTCTGTAGGCTACCTTGCCGATTCTTTCGACGATCTTGAATGGTCCAACGTATCTAGGTGCAAGTTTTCCTTTCTTTCCAAATCTAATCACACCTTTCCAAGGTGAGACCTTAAGTAATACTCGATCACCGACTTGAAAATCCAAGGGCTTGCGTTTTAGGTCCGCGTAACTCTTTTGACGGCTTTCTAGCTGTCTCTAAAATGAGGGCAGGTCAAGTAAGTTGAGCCTCGCCAATCTCATTCCAGCTGACTGGTGAACGACATTTTCGACCATAGAGAGCCTCGAAAGGAGCCATGTTGATGCTGGAGTGATAACTGTTGTTGAAGGAGAATTCAATCAACGGAAGATGCGAATCCCAACTACCACCAAAATCGATCACACAAGCTCTAAGCATATCTTCCAGTGTCTGGATTGTTCTTTCAGATTGACCATCCGTTTGCAGATGATAGGCTGTGCTCAGATTAAGTTGGGACCCCATAGCAGATTGCATGGTTCTCCAAAAACGAGAAGTGAAACGAGCATCTCTGTCAGAAATGATGTTCAAAGGAACACCATGTCGAGCTACAATTTCATCCACGTAGATTTGAGCAAGTTTGTCAGCTGAAAAATCCTCACGGATTGGCAAGAAATGCGCTGACGTGGTAAGACGATCAACAACTACCCAGATGGCATCGTGACCTTTCTTTGTGCACGAAAGTTTAGTAATGAGATCCATAGTAATGTTTTCCCATTTCCAAACTGGGATATCTGGTTACTCCAATAATCCGGAAGGACGCTGATGTTCAGCCTTAAGGCACAGGTCCGCCTAAGTATGTCTTGATAAGTCCTATGCATCATCTCCTGAAAACACATGTGAAAATAGGTACGTCAGCATAAAAATGCCTGTGAGATACATTGGTTTTGTGAAAACGGAATTCATGACTTATGTTTGAGAAAATCTTTAGTCATGAACCTCGTATTTTGCTTTGTCTTGTAAATCATTTGAAAAACGGTAAGATCAAATGATATGTATAAATAAGAAGACACTGTATGGTTAAACGGATAACCATGAAAAATGCATTTGTATAAGATAAGTCGTTTGTAAAGCAATGTCTCGTGAAAAGTGTGTTATTTGTATAAAATGTCATATGTCTCAAATTGAAATGATTCAAATAACGCTACGATATGTTAATACCATACAAACACTTATATATAGGAAGTACCAGCGGCGTATCCACCATGCTTGTATCATATTACACACGCCTCGTTACTTAATCACTTACTCAAACCAAACCATCAGAATGAAATGTTTAACAATGGTAGAAATGTTCATGTATAGTTAAATGTCTATTTTCAAATGTAATTCTTGTCAACGGATACAACTGGTTTACACGGTTCAATGGTTACAGACGGTTCATGAAATCAAAAGGGGTAAAACGGTTCACATAGTCAAATGGTTACAACGGTTCAAAATCTAGGGTAATGTGTTCATATGCTGGATGAGCATATGCAACAGAAATGCAATGTGAAACAATGTACTACGTATGCACACAATGGGCGTACGTAGCATGAAATGTATTGTAGAGTACACGGTTCAAAATATAGTATACGGTGTTCATATGCTGGATGAGCATATGCAACAGATATGCAATGTGAAACAATGTACTACGTATGCACACAATGGGCGTACGTAGCATGAAATGTATTGTAGAGTACAACGGTTCAAAATGTAGAATAATGTGTTCATATGCTGGATGAGCATATGCAACAGATATGCAATGTGAAACAATGTACTACGTATGCACACAATGGACGTACGTAGCATGAAATGTATTGTAGAGTACAACAGTTCAAAATGTAGAATAATGTGTTCATATGCTGGATGAGCATATGCAACAGATATGCAATGTGAAACAATGTACTACGTATGCACACAATGGACGTACGTAGTATGAAATGTATTGTAGAGTACAACGGTTCAAAATGTAGAATAATGTGTTCATATGCTGGATGAGCATATGCAACAGATATGCAATGTGAAACAATGTACTACGTATGCACACAATGGGCGTACGTAGCATGAAATGTGATGTAAAGCAATGTACTAAGTACGCACACAATGGGCATACATAGCATAAACACAATGAAATCATGTACTATATATGTACTATCGAACAAAGCAGTATATGATGTGAAAACCGGAAAGCATGAAAGTAGCAAGTAGGCACATGTGTTTCACCCCAAAACAGTTTGGAAAACAGTAAAAGAGGGGTTCAATGTACTCACATTGACTCCTCAAAAGCATGTAAAAGATGGGGTTCTATGTACTCACCTGAGATTGCTTTGAAGTTCTTGTATAATAACCAGATAATGCTAAAGATCACGGGATATCAAACGGCACCTAATAGGTAGCTATGTTAATATACCGGACCAAATCGGAAGGATCGGATAGTACGCGGGTTCGTAAACCAAACGAGTATGGAGACTCGTGTAATATGGTTTAACAAAGCCTACATACTAAAATGAAACTTAACCTAAGTGCTTACGGTCCGTCACGACCCGTTTAGGTAGCTTATGCTACCCTAACGCGTCGTTCGCGTAGAACGCGTTCGGAACGCCTAACATCGTGACTACAAGGTATAACCTCGGAAGGTTATAGCTATGGTCACCTAATGTGTTTGGTCGGATCCTAATGATCGACCAAATGGGTCGGGTTCGAAAGTATAAGCGATGGTTTAGATCGCTTACCTTACGACCCTATATAAGCACTAAACTAAAAGTGACGAGCTAAGCATGTTAGAACATGCTTAACTAAGTTTAGAAAACAGGTTTGACATCAAAACAAACGGCTTTGATGCTCACGAGTAGTTTGGTTACAAAATATGCAAGAATGCACATTTTGGCCGAAACTACGACTCGTCACTGAGCCTAGTTAACGTGGTGATCAGTAGGTATAGTCACTACGGACTATAACCATCGTGATCACGCTCACGTTATGAAGTTCCATGAACTTCGCATCGACCATAAGCTGGTCAATGCAGAAAGTCAACAAAACGTTGACTTTCGGACTCGAAAAGCGATAAAAGAGCGAAAGAAGACTTACGGAAGGTCCCCGAGTGCTAATCTAGATCAAATAGCTCAGGTATGGAACAATGGTTCCAACTTAGAGCCTTAAGATCAGATTTTGTGGGTTTTTGGAACAAAGGGGGGGGGGTATTTATAGGAAAAGTGGAACCGTTAGGATCGTTTATCGAATATCGTGCCGCGATCTCGAGCGTACACTTGTCAAATTCTTATGGTAAGTCAGAACTTGGCCCTTGGCTCCTGATTGGGTGAAAGGGCATTGCCCCTTGATCGAACGAAAGGCCAAACTGCATTAAATGCAAAGATTTTTCTCTCTGACAGTCTCACGCGCCCCGCGTAAGGATTTGGTAAATCCTTACGCGCCCCGCCTAAGGTTCCCAGATCAGAATTTACAATTTTGGATCCTGCACTTCAGAAACACGTATTTTGGCCCATTTTTGGCACGTTTAAGCCCCGTTAACCTCATTTCAAGGCTCTAAGATGAAGTTAAAGTGTAGGGGACATGAAATATGCTCAAAAATATTCCGGATGTCGGTTAGTTTGGCCGTACGATTGCGATGTTCGCTTAATTACGACGGAATGCGCATAAGCGCGAAAGACGATCCAAATGACGCGACGAATGGATTTTTCTCATGCCCAACACTAAGGCATAATATAAGGATGCTTACATAAACTTTTGGATGTCCGGATGTATTCAGAACGTAAGTTATGCGCGAAAGTGCAAACTTGTGCACTTTTTGACACTTTTAGTCCCTGAATGATCCAAAAGTTTGTTTTAGCATACCAAACACCTCAAAGCCTATTTCTAAGCTATGTAGAGGATATTTAGGGTATGTTTAACTTATGAACATGTTTCGAAATGTTCGTTACAGTTCAAATTGGCATACTTTCGCAGTTTGTCAAGTTTAGTCCCTGTAAGCGAATTAACTTGTTTTTGCTATACCCAAGCCTTCAAAACTTATTTCTAAGTTATGTAAAGGTTATTTAAGGTATGTTGAGTATATGTTGATGTTCCGGAGTATTTGTCGCATTAAACTGAGTACGTTTACGCACCAGTTTGCGTATAATGCTCTAGAAAGCAATGTAGAGTTTGAAATTGAACAATAATTGATATGTGCAAAACATACACATATTTATACAAGATCCCAAGTATGAAATACAATAATTCATCGGCTTGGTATTTGTTTGATGGTCGCGGTGACACAGGTGTCACAGTCTCCCCTACTTTAGGAAATTTCGTCCCGAAATTTATTCGTAGGAGTCTATTTGTGAATTTGCCAAATAACCACCAATGATATGTAAGGCAATATCTTGTCATTTCCTTAACGGTCATTATTCCGAAACGAAAATGAACAGACGGGTCATTTTCAATGGTTGCTTCATCAGAATTGGAAATGAAGGATTACACAACGGATATTCATTTCCTCAACGGATAATCTTCAGAAACGAAAATGAACAAACGGGGTCATCTTCAACGGTTGCTTCCTCAGAGTTGGAAATGAAGTATTACACAACGGATATTCATTTCCTCAACGGATAATCTTCAGAAACGAAAATGAACTAACGGATTCATCTTCGACGGTTGCTTCCTCAGAGTTGGAAATGAAGGATTACACAACGGATATTCATTTCCTTAACGGATAATCTTCAGAAACGAAAATGAACAAACGGGGTCATCTTCAACGGTTGCTTCCTCAGAGTTGGAAATGAAGTATTACACAACGGATATTCATTTCCTCAACGGATAATCTTCAGAAACGAAAATGAACTAACGGAGTCATCTTCAACGGTTGCTTCCTCAGAGTTGGAAATGAAGGATTACACAACGGATATTCATTTCCTCAACGGATAAATCTTCAGAAACGAAAATGAGCTAACGGAGTCATCTTCAACGGTTGCTTCCTCGGAGTTGGAAATGAAGGATTTCACAACGGATATTCATTTCCTCAACGGATAATCTTCAAAAACGAAAATGAACAAACAGGGTCATCTTCAACGGGTATTCTTCAGATTTGGAAATGAAGGATAAACGGATATTCATTTCCTCAACGGATAAATCTTCAGAACGAAAATGAACAAACGGAGTCATTTTCCTCGACGGGTATTCGAAATGAAGGATAAGCGGATATTCATTTCCTCAACGGATATTCTTCAGAAGTGAAAAATGAATAGTTAGTTCATTTTTCCTCAACGGATGCTTCATCAGAATTGGAAATGAATAGGGTTAACTCTAGACACATGACAGAACTTGCTGTGATTTCTGTGCACTAAATTCCATAATTATGTATGCATCCATAATTACGTAATCCCTTGCACAGTCCGCACAGTTTGTTTTGTAATGTTTTGGGGAAGGATATCAAACTTGTGACGAGGGTGACTAGACTTCCATCGGTTCCTTTTAATTAGATCGACAGGGGATCCTCTTGGTTAGGCCACCAAGGAGTCCTTTCAGCTATATCATCACATGATATCCCTAACTAGATTTTCGGATGAATCTGTTTAGCGAGACCACTCAAGGGGTCTAATTATGAAGTAGTACTTTATAATCCGAGGGACTTAACTATAACATAGAAGTCCATTGAGGATTTTAAGTAATACCTTTGGGCATCCTACTATGAATCTCTTGTACACGGATATGTAAGATTCTACGAAGATTTGGATAACATAATTTGGATCACACAACAATACATAAGGAAACACATAAGCACATAGTCACATAATTGTTTAATTTGATCATAATTTGTTATTAACTTGTTATCGATTGAATACGGATATGGAAACCTGTCGACGGATCTCAATGTTCACTGGAATTTATCTGAGAAGATAGAAAGATCTCCCAAAATTCGATTTTTGATTACAAGGAATTACCACATTCGAATGAAGGTATACAACAATTAAAGACTTACGGGAAATTCCTAGGTACCCTATTAAGGATTTATAGTGGTACCTTGGGTATTCATCTTGTGTTGTAACCTGCGCCTTGTACTTCGTTTCCTTAGAATAAACGGGTACTTAGGAATTCCGTGGAAGACGCAAGCGATTATAGAATGGGAGAATTTTGGGGGTAGTTTGTTCTTCAAGGAATACGGTTCCTTGATTGTCGGTATTGCAAGGGATATATCGTTTATACATGCAACCATCGAAATACATTGCAATGTAAATGAAAGATTTATTTATAAACAACGATATCAACTGTTCCTTGGATCTTGACAACAAAAGAAACTTAATACATAAGACATGATTATTTCTAAACGATGTTGTCTTCTAGTCAGTCGGGTGATCATCCTTGTGCTGGATTTGCATTAGCAAGCTTTGGGCAATTTCTTCGGAAATGACCCATCTCGCCACAGTTGAAACAAGAACCTGGTAGGAAACGACCTTGAGCGGGATTGTTGCCAGCTTGGTTTGGTGCAGCTGCAGCTGGGCAGATTCTTGTTGTATGGCCTATGAGTCCACAAGTTTGGCATTTGCGGCACTGTACATTGGCGTGATGATGGAGGCTACATTGGTTGCACAAGGGTGCAGTTCCATTGTATGGTTTTCTAGCAGGGGGTTGAGCTGGTTGGTTGGGGACGGCTTGACCATTGTGAGTGACCACGGCGAAGTTCTGAGAAGCCTTTCGCTTCCTTGACTTCTTAGGAGATTCAGTCTGTTCATCCATGGTCTTTGATTCCTCTATTGGCTTCTTGTCACCCTTTCGAAAAAGTTTATGCTTTCTGATCTGCGATTCAGTCAAGGTTGCAGATAGCTCAATGGCCTGACGGAGTGTGGTAGGGTTGCTACCAGTGACAATGTCTTGTACCGAGTCAGGCAGGCCGTCGATGTACCTTTCGATAGCCTTGTCGAGTGGGGCGACCATAGTCGGGCAAAGTAGACTCAACTCCTCAAACCTATCAGTATATGCCCTGTGTTCGCCACTATCTTGTTTCAAATCATCAAACTCCTTCTCCAACGCTCGTTGTTCATGACGAGGACAAAACTCTCTCATCATAAGAGCTCTCAGTTCAGCCCATGTTTGTGCTAGAGCAACATCTGCACCACGGTCTCTCATTACCCCGTTCCACCATGTAAGAGCCCTCTTCTGAAACACACTCGAAGAAAACTCGACCTTGCGATTTTCCGGACACTGCACGTGGCGAAAGGTATTCTCGATGTTCTCGAACCATTGGAGAAGCCCAGTTGCTCCCTCAGAACCACTAAACTTGAGTGGTTCAGCCGAGTTAAAGTTCTTGAAATTGCATGTACCATTGTTGTTGTTGTTGGCTTGGTTCCATTGAGCAAAGACATTTGGGAATTGAGCAGCCATCTGCTGCGCAATAATTTCTGCCAGCTCGGCAGTTGCTATCTGGTGTTCGCGTCGAGGAGGCATTCTAAAAGGGGAAAAACATGAAAGGAAACAAATAAAATGGTATTGGGTAAGAATAGGATGTTACAATCACTAACCATAATCACGGTTGATGGTCATTTGTTTGAATCATGAAGCAAACAAACAACACCAAGGCTGAATTAAAGCAAATAGATCCTCATAGTGTATCGCGAAGACATGCTCGCCTATAAGTGGACACTCACCCCAAGAGTTCCCAGGTAAGAGTGACTGGTCCGATTATGTGGATTTGTACGAACACTCTAACCTTAGACAGAAAACCCAGGGTACAGGCATTCACTCTTCCAGTTCGCACGTGTTCACACTATTTAGGACCCAAAACTTTGGCGGGAGTTTTGAAAATTCAAAGGGGTTCAAAACCTTATAACAAAGGGTTCAAAACCTTACAATAGAGGGTTCAAAACCTAGTAATCAATCATCCTAGAACAGATGATTAGCTTTCAAGGCGGTTTTGAAATTTATGTTCTTGTTGTGGTCGTCGCCTAAGGGTAGGTGACGGTATTGTTTTGTGACTAAACGCAAGTAAACTCGTGTTAGGTTCCTAGGAAGGTTATAGACTAGGTCAAAGCATTACTAATAACCTAATTCCCTATAACCATTGGCTCTGATACCATCTTTTCTGTCACACCCCGACCACGTAGAACATACAAAACGTGGCGGAAACGTCGGGGAGTGTTGTAACAGAATCAATTGTTTCAAATCCATGGCAAATGAAGTTTCGTTTTATAAATCAAACATGAAAGTTTACATTGTCTAAACAAGAATCAAAGTGTACATAACATAAATTAACTAGTTCTTGTCTCGTTTTAAGTCACTAAGGCACAGGTCCGCCTAAGTATGTCTTGATAAGTCCTATGCATCATCTCCTGAAAACACATGTGAAAATAGGTACGTCAGCATAAAAATGCCTGTGAGATACATTGGTTTTGTGAAAACGGAATTCATGACTTATGTTTGAGAAAATGTTTAGTCATGAACCTCGTATTTTGCTTTGTCTTGTAAATCATTTGAAAAACGGTAAGATCAAATGATATGTATAAATAAGAAGACACTGTATGGTTAAACGGATAACCATGAAAAATGCATTTGTATAAGATAAGTCGTTTGTAAAGCAATGTCTCGTGAAAAGTGTGTTATTTGTATAAAATGTCATATGTCTCAAATTGAAATGATTCAAATAACGCTACGATATGTTAATACCATACAAACACTTATATATAGGAAGTACCAGCGGCGTATCCACCATGCTTGTATCATATTACACACGCCTCGTTACTTAATCACTTACTCAAACCAAACCATCAGAATGAAATGTTTAACAACGGTAGAAATGTTCATGTATAGTTAAATGTCTATTTTCAAATGTAATTCTTGTCAACGGATACAACTGGTTTACACGGTTCAATGGTTACAGACGGTTCATGAAATCAAAAGGGGTAAAACGGTTCACATAGTCAAATGGTTACAACGGTTCAAAATGTAGGGTAATGTGTTCATATGCTGGATGAGCATATGCAACAGAAATGCAATGTGAAACAATGTACTACGTATGCACACAATGGGCGTACGTAGCATGAAATGTATTGTAGAGTACACGGTTCAAAATATAGTATACGGTGTTCATATGCTGGATGAGCATATGCAACAGATATGCAATGTGAAACAATGTACTACGTATGCACACAATGGGCGTACGTAGCATGAAATGTATTGTAGAGTACAACGGTTCAAAATGTAGAATAATGTGTTCATATGCTGGATGAGCATATGCAACAGATATGCAATGTGAAACATTGTACTACGTATGCACACAATGGACGTACGTAGCATGAAATGTATTGTAGAGTACAACGGTTCAAAATGTAGAATAATGTGTTCATATGCTGGATGAGCATATGCAACAGATATGCAATGTGAAACAATGTACTACGTATGCACACAATGGACGTACGTAGTATGAAATGTATTGTAGAGTACAACGGTTCAAAATGTAGAATAATGTGTTCATATGCTGGATGAGCATATGCAACAGATATGCAATGTGAAACAATGTACTACGTATGCACACAATGGGCGTACGTAGCATGAAATGTGATGTAAAGCAATGTACTAAGTACGCACACAATGGGCATACATAGCATAAACACAATGAAATCATGTACTATATATGTACTATCGAACATAGCAGTATATGATGTGAAAACCGGAAAGCATGAAAGTAGCAAGTAGGCACATGTGTTTCACCCCAAAACAGTTTGGAAAACAGTAAAAGAGGGGTTCAATGTACTCACATTGACTCCTCAAAAGCATGTAAAAGATGGGGTTCTATGTACTCACCTGAGATTGCTTTGAAGTTCTTGTATAATAACCAGATAATGCTAAAGATCACGGGATATCAAACGGCACCTAATAGGTAGCTATGTTAATATACCGAACCAAATCGGAAGGATTGGATAGTACGCGGGTTCGTAAACCAAACGAGTATGGAGACTCGTGTAATATGGTTTAACAAAGCCTACATACTAAAATGAAACTTAACCTAAGTGCTTACGGTCCGTCACGACCCGTTTAGGTAGCTTATGCTACCCTAACGCGTCGTTCGCGTAGAACGCGTTCGGAACGCCTAACATCGTGACTACAAGGTATAACCTCGGAAGGTTATAGCTATGGTCACCTAATGTGTTTGGTCGGATCCTAATGATCGACCAAATGGGTCGGGTTCGAAAGTATAAGCGATGGTTTAGATCGCTTACCTTACGACCCTATATAAGCACTAAACTAAAAGTGACGAGCTAAGCATGTTAGAACATGCTTAACTAAGTTTAGAAAACAGGTTTGACATCAAAACAAACGGCTTTGATGCTCACGAGTAGTTTGGTTACAAAATATGCAAGAATGCACATTTTGGCCGAAACTACGACTCGTCACTGAGCCTAGTTAACGTGGTGATCAGTAGGTATAGTCACTACGGACTATAACCATCGTGATCACGCTCACGTTATGAAGTTCCATGAACTTCGCATCGACCATAAGCTGGTCAATGCAGAAAGTCAACAAAACGTTGACTTTCGGACTCGAAAAGCGATAAAAGAGCGAAAGAAGACTTACGGAAGGTCCCCGAGTGCTAATCTAGATCAAATAGCTCAGGTATGGAACAATGGTTCCAACTTAGAGCCTTAAGATCAGATTTTGTGGGTTTTTGGAACAAAGGGGGGGGGGTATTTATAGGAAAAGTGGAACCGTTAGGATCGTTTATCGAATATCGTACCGCGATCTCGAGCGTACACTTGTCAAATTCTTGTGGTAAGTCAGAACTTGGCCCTTGGCTCCTGATTGGGTGAAAGGGCATTGCCCCTTGATCGAACGAAAGGACAAACTGCATTAAATGCAAAGATTTTTCTGTCTGACAGTCTCACGCGCCCCGCCTAAGGTTCCCAGATCAGAATTTACAATTTTGGTCCCTGCACTTCAGAAACACGTATTTTGGCCCATTTTTGGCACGTTTAAGCCCCGTTAACCTCATTTCAAGGCTCTAAGATGAAGTTAAAGTGTAGGGGACATGAAATATGCTCAAAAATATTCCGGATATCGGTTAGTTTGGCCGTACGATTGCGATGTTCGCCTAATTACGACGGAATGCGCATAAGCGCGAAAGACGATCCAAATGACGCGACGAATGGATTTTTCTCATGCCCAACACTAAGGCATAATATAAGGATGCTTACATAAACTTTTGGATGTCCGGATGTATTCAGAACGTAAGTTATGCGCGAAAGTGCAAACTTGTGCACTTTTTGACACTTTTAGTCCCTGAATGATCCAAAAGTTTGTTTTAGCATACCAAACACCTCAAAGCCTATTTCTAAGCTATGTAGAGGATATTTAGGGTATGTTTAACTTATGAACATGTTTCGGAATGTTCGCTACAGTTCAAATTGGCATACTTTCGCAGTTTGTCAAGTTTCGTCCCTGTAAGCGAATTAACTTGTTTTTGCTATACCCAAGCCTTCAAAACTTATTTCTAAGTTATGTAAAGGTTATTTAAGGTATGTTGAGTATATGTTGATGTTCCGGAGTATTTGTCGCATTAAAATGAGTACGTTTACGCACCAGTTTGCGTATAATGCTCTAGAAAGCAATGTAGAGTTTGAAATTGAACAATAATTGATATGTGCAAAACATACACATATTTATACAAGATCCCAAGTATGAAATACAATATTTCATCGGCTTGGTATTTGTTTGATGGTCGCGGTGACACAGGTGTCACAACTGTTCAGGGAAAACTTCAGAATAATCCCGAACGACAGGAATATCTGAAAGAGACGTACCCTTGCCTTTATCTGTTGTAACATGTGCTAAGAAAGCCACATAGTGCTTTCGCAGATACTTTCGAGCTTTAAAACAAGACATGAGTTTGAGACCATCGGCAGGCTTCTCACCACGAACCTGTAGGATCTCGCCTGTCGATAGCGGCACACGAACAATCTTCTCAGAACAAACTATCTCTGCACGATGCTTAGATAACCAATCCATACCTACTATAACGTCGAAGCTTCCAAGTTGCATTGGCGTGAGGTCAATAGGAAAAATATGGTCGTTAAGGTTCAATTGGCAGTTGCGTAGAACAGAATTAAGAATAATGGGTTCACCACTGGCAACCTCTACTGTCAAAGGTTTACCTAGTTTCGTTCTAGACACGCGAAGCATTGGCTCAAAAGACAATGACACAAAACTCTTGTTGGCACCCGAATAAAAAAGAATAGATGCTGGCTGATTATTAATAAAGAACATACCGTTCACCACTTCGTTGTCTGCTTGTGCCTCTTGAGCATTCATGTTGAAGACTCGCCCTCGAGCCTGAGCCTGATTCTGGTTTGCATTCTGGCTCTGGTTGGCTAGTCTTGGACACCGATTTCTGTAGTGGGTCAGATCCCCACAGTTATAACAAGCACCTGGTGGGTAGTTTGGTCGTGCAGCCTGACCCTGTTGCTGAGCAACTTGTTGAGCAGGGTTCTGAACTGTGCGATTTTGAGCAAATCGACAGGCATCGGCAAGATGACCTGACTTCCCACAGTTTGTACAGAAACGGCACTAATGTTGCGGCTGATGGTGACTGTTGCATTGATTGCACAAAGGTGCACTTCCTGAATAGGGCTTCTTTGCTGGAGGCTGGTTCGGACTGCCTGGTTAGCTTGGGCAGTGACAGCATAGTTTTGGGAAGCCTTACGCTTCTTTCCCCTTTTTGATGAACCGGACTCCTTTCCATTCTTGTTTTGACCTTTCTTGCTATCTTCTTTGTCAGCCGACTGTTTCTTGCCCTTGTCCCCCTTCCTGTGTAATTTATTCTTTCGAATCTGAGACTCAGTCAACGTCGCTGATAACTTGATCGCCTGACAGAGTGTGGTAGGGTTGCTACCAGTAACGATGTCTTGTACCGAGTCAGGCAGGCCGTCGATGTACCTTTCGATAGCCTTATCGAGTGGGGTAACCATAGTTGGGCAAAGCAGACTCAACTCCTCAAACCTATCAGTATAAGCCCTGTGCTCGCCACTATCTTGCTTCAAAACATCAAATTCTTTCTCCAACGCTCGTTGTTCATGACGAGGACAAAACTCCCTCATCATAAGAGCTCTCAGTTCAGCCCATGTCTGAGCTAGAGCAACGTCTGCATCCTGGTCTCTCATTACCCCATTCCACCATGTAAGAGCCCTCTTCTGAAACACGCTCAAAGAAAACTCGACCTTGCGATTGTCAGGACACTGCACATGACGGAAAGTGTTCTCAATGCTCTCGAACCACTGAAGAAGCCCAGTTGCTCCCTCATAACCACTAAACTTGAGTGGCTTAGCCGAGTTAAAATCCTTGTATTTGCATGTACCATTGTTGTTGTTGTTGGCCTGGTTCCATTGAGCAAAGAGATTTGGGAATTGAGCAGCCATCTGCTGCGCAATAATTTCTGCCAGCTCGGCAGAAGCTATCTGGTTGTCGCATCGAGGAGGCATTCTAGAAGAGAAAAACATGAAATGAAACGAGTGAGATAATTGGATGAAGAGAATGAGATGAAGCAAAATGAACAAAAGCAAAGATGGCGGTTATGCATCGCAAAGCAAACAAGCGACATGAAATGTCTAGTCAAAGTAAATGGGTCAGAATTAGTGTATCGTGAAGACATGCTCGCCTATAAGTGAACACTCACCCCAAGAGTTCCCAAGTAGGAGTGACTGGTCCGATTATGTGGATTTGTACGAACGCTCTAGCCTTAGACAGAAAACCCAGGGTATAGGCATTCACTCTTCCAGTTCGCACGTGTTCACACTATTAACCCAAAACTTTGACGGGATTTTTGAAATCCAAAGAGGTTCAAAACCATATAACAGAGGGTTCAAAACCTAGTAATCAATCATTCTCGAACAGATGATTAATTTTCAAAGCGGATTAGGAACCGAAGTTCCCGTTGTGGTTATCACCTAAGGATAGGTGAAGTGCATGTTTTAAACTCTAAACACAAGATAACTTGTGTTAGGGTCCTAGAAAGTTATAGTCTAGGTCAAATCTTTACTAATAACCTAATTCCCTATAACCATTGGCTCTGATACCAACTCTTCTGTCACACCCCGATCGCGTGTAACATGCAACCGCGGCGGAAAACGTCGGGGAGTGTTGTGGACAGAATTAATCATTTCATAACCATGGCATACAAAGTTGTATTTTATTTATAAACAAGAGTGCTACATCGTTCCAAAACAAGAAATACAAAGTTCATAACATATTTAAACTAGCCAATCTTCATTTTTAGGCTCTAAGGCACAGGTCCGCCCTAGTATCGTGATCAACATCTTATGGAACAGCTCCTGAAAACACATGCGAAAGTAGGTACGTCAGCATAAAAATGCCTATGAGATACATAGGTTTTGTGAAAATGGGATTCATGACTTGAGTTTAAAGAAATGTTTTAATAACAGTCAGTCATGAACCTTGTAAATTGTCTTGCTTTGTAAACCATTTGAAAAACGATAACCTCAGATGATATGTATAGATAAGTGTAAGGTTAAATGAGTAACCAAGTAAAATGAGTTGAATAAGATAAGTTGTTTGTGAAAATAATGTCTTGTGAAGAATATGTTATTTGTGTAAAATGTAATGTGTCTAAACTGAAATGACCTAGATAACGCCACGATATGTAATATTATACAAACATTTATATATAGGAAGTACCAGCGGCGTATCCACCATGTTTGTATCATATTACATACGCCACGTTACTCAAATCATTTACCATGTAAGATTGTTCTTGTATAACTCAATTGTCAAGTGTTATTGTGTAAATCATGTCAAATGTCTATGTTCAATGTAAACCACCAAATGTGTATGTCAATGTCAACGTGTTTATGTTCAATGTAAATCATGTAATGTGCATCCCAAAATGTATCATGTACGGTAAGTGAAATGTATCAACTTAAACCATATGTAAAATGCACAAAACAAGTCGTTGAAGTAAAACGTGGTTTAAATCAACGTTATGTTCTGTGGAAAAATGCATGCTCTATTGATATTAACATTTATGCGGTATTGTGAAATATGCATACATCCAAGCCTTGAGACTGTGGCGATAAACCCTTAAACAAATTAATGGTTTATCTAAGTTATGTATATCGAATACGGTCATTCCTTACAATCCTATCAAACCCAGGATTTCAGGAACGGGAGTTGTCAATTCCTATGGTACCACTACCTACTACGAACGACGTAGCTAATGTTAATGAATGTATTGTTCCATGTTAAACAAACCAAATGTCATAACAAAATGAAGGCATGTGATGTAAACAATTGTACTAAGTATGCTAAGTAAACATACGAAGCAGAAATGTTCATGTAAATCAATGTGCCCATATGCTGAGTAAACATATGCAGCAGAAATGTTCATGTAAATCAATGTGCCCATATGCTGAGTAAACATATGCAGCAGAAATGTTCATGTAAATCAATGTGTCCATATGCTGAGTAAACATATGCAACGGAAATGTTCATGTAAATCAATGTGTCCATATGTAGAGTAAACATATGCAACAGGAATGTAATGTAAATCAATGTACTAAGTACGCACACAATGGGCATACATAGCATGAAATGTAATGAAATCGTGTACTATAATGTACTAACAACATAGCAGGCATATGATGTGAAAACATGGAAAGCATGAATGTAGCAGATAGGCACATGTGTTTCACCCCAAAACAGTTTAGAAAACAGTAAAAGAGGTGTAACATTTGTGCTTGTAATCATTATGAACAGTTCAATTATCAATAAAACAATGTTATTTTATCCCAATGATTGTTTGATTTTGTTTTACATTTTTCGTATTTTAACTTTTGTTCAATTTCAAACTCTACATCGCCTTCTGGAGAATTATACGCAAACTAGTACGTAAACGTACTCAGTTTAATGCGACAAATACTCCGGAACATCAACATATTCTCAACATACCTTAAATAACCTTTACATAACTTAGAAATAAGTTTTGAAGGCTTTGGTATGGCAAAAACAAGTTAATTCGCTTATAGGGACTAAAGTTGACAAACTGCGAAAGTATGCCAATTTAAACTGTAACGAACATTCCGGAACATGTCCATAAGTTAAACATACCATAAATATCCTTTACATAGCTTAGAAATAGGCTTTGAGGGGTTTGGTATGCTAAAACAAACTTTTGGATCATTCAGGGGCTAAAAGTGTCAAAAAGTGCACAAGTTTGCACTTTCGCGCATAACTTACGTTCTGAATACATCCGGACATCCAAAAATTTATGTAAGCATCCTAGTATTATGCCTTAGTGTTTGGCATGAGAAAAATCCATTCGTCGCGCAATTTGGATCGTCTTTCGCGCTTATGCGCATTCCGTCGTAATTAACCGAACATCGCGACCGTACGGCCAAACGAACCGACATCCGAGATATTTTTGAGCACATTTTCAGTTCCCTATACTTTAGCATCATTTTATAGCTTTGAAATGGAGTTAACGGGGCTTAAACGTGCGAAAAACGCATCAAATACCAAGTTTTGGTGCTGCAAGGACTAAAATGGTAAATCTGCCAAACTAGGGGCTTACGGACCGTAAGCCAAAGCCCATACGGTCCATAAGGGGTCCCCAGTACAGCAGAACCCACATTTAATGCTGATTGGCTCTTCAAATCGCGAAAGGTCCGATTGCCTTTTCACCCAATGAAAGGCCAGGGCCATATTCAGTGAATCTAGCATTGTAACACATGTACACACAAGATCATGGCACGATATTCGATAAAACGATCCTAACGGTTCCACTTTTCCTATAAATACCCCCCCCTTTTGTGTAAAAATCACAAGAATCAGATCTAAAAAGCTCTAAGTTGAAGTATTGCTTCATACCTGAGTTTCTCTGATCTCGATTAGCATTCGGGGACTCTCCGTAAGTATTCTTTCATTGTTTTATCGCTTTTCAAGTCCGAAAGTCGACGTTTTGTTGACTTTCTGCGTTGACCAGCTTATGGTCGATGCGAAGTTCGTTGGAACTTCATAACGTGAGCGTGATCACGATGGTTATGGTCCATAGTGACCATACCTACTGATTACCCCGTTATCTAGGCTCAGTGACGAGTCGTAGTTTCGGCCAAAATGCGCATTCTTGCGTGTTTTGTAACCAAACTACTCGTGAGCATCAAAGCCGTTTGTTTTGATGCCAAACCTGTTTTCTAAACTTAGTTAAGCATGTTCTAACATGCTTAGCTCGTCACTTTTAGTGTAGTGCTTATATAGGGTCGTAAGGTAAGCGATCTAAACCATCGCTTATACTTTCGAACCCGACCTATTTGGTCGATCATTAGGATCCGACCAAACACATTAGGTGACCATAGCTATAACCTTCCGAGGTTATACCTTGTGGTCATGATGTTAGGCGTTCCATACGCGTTCTACGCGAACGACGCGTTAGGGTAGCATAAGCTATCTAAACGGGTCGTGATTGTGACAACCCTCACAAAACCAGGTATCCGTACGACTTAATTAACTATTAATTGTTGCCTAATTACTGTGCTTAACTGAGATTTCTGATAAGCTGCTACTTGATTGTTGATACATGTACATATCTGCATCATACTTTGATTTCCGTCACTACATTACTTATTTACTGAACTTTAGTGACACACATGATGCACAAAAGCACAGTAGCATTTGAACGGATAATCTGTTGAACATGCTGATATAGCCAGCATCAGGCAGACACTGCCTCTAAAGGCCTGAATGAGCCAGAAATATTTTACTACACCCATAGTCTGTGTAGGGATACAAGGGTTGTATAATTGCGTCTCTAGGAATAAGATACAGAGATTGGATGTGCCTAAAACGTACTCTAAGCACGAAACACAGCACTTTTATTTACATACTAGCTTCTAGCTAACTAATAAAGTGCCAAAACATGAGGAATTATTCCTGACACTTTGCAGAATAAATTTTGTCGCTAAAAATATTATTTACAACGCTTAAAGGATTACTTAAGCACTTTAACGGATTACTATCCAACCGAACAACCGGACTATACCCGGAACATAAAAATATTGCCAGAAATATTATTGGTATTTTTCTGAGCCAGTTAGGGTCCCTGATTACCCTAACACCCGCATTATAACGCGTTAAACAACTAACGGGGTTAACCACTAAAAGTAACCAACTTTATGTAACTGAGCACTAACTGAACAATCGAGATCGGACCGGATGTCTTTTCCCCCTAAGGATTTCGGCCAACAAGAGGGAACCAAAAGGGTACACCTTTTGAATATTATATTAGATTTCGTGGATATCTAGACGACATTAATCCGTTGGACGAAGGAGCTTGATTTTTCTATAAATACCCTCCACCACACAAGACTTGTCATCCACCACCAATCACCACTTCACTCTCTCTCCCTCTTGCTCTCTTCTTCTCGGCCGAACTCCCCACACCCATCCATCATATTTTCGAGTTCTTGTCTTGCCATTCCAAGCTCACACAAGTGACGGGGATCACGTACGAGGAAGCTTGAAGCAAGCGGAAGTTGAAGGACCACGTTCATTTGCTTTTATCCACGCCATTTTCGCCAAAGATCTTCCCTAGCCCCGAGCTAGAGGTATAACATTTAAAACTTGTTCTTGATCGTATCTAAAGTGGTTAAAAGGATTTTTAAAGGTTAAAAGTCGGTAACCCATCTTTTGAATCTCTAAAGTCTACTAAAACATGAATTTTGTTGGATAAAGAGTCATGTCTTGTGTAAAAGATGTAGTAATTGAATATGTTGATTATTGAGGCCCGATCTACGATGTGGTGGCTCTTATCATCGTTTAACCCGACTTTGTTAAGATCACGAATCTTGACATACGCTTGTTTCTATTGGTACAAGGAATAAAAGGTGAAACTCCACCACACGAGAAGCATGAACTTGTGTAAAAGTATTTTGACTTGTAAAATAGTGTTTAAAACGAGCCCATCTACGTATGTACAAGTGGTACATTCGTAGAACCAAGTGTCGAGAAAATCATGTTTTATGTAAGTTGGATAACATGCTAACAAATATGATTTTTATAAACTACAAGTGTATAAACACTTGTGAAACGAAAGATCCGACAAAATAACAATTTTTATAAAAATTGTCGGCAAGTTGTAAAGAGTGATTTTTTCCAAAAATGGGGTTTTTACAAAACTAAATTATTTTATACATAGATCCACTAAATATAAGGTGATCTACATTACGACTTTCGGAAAAATTACAAGTTCATGTAATAATGCGATTTTACATACTAGTCTACAAGTTTGAAGTGTTGAAACTTGTTTAATGTGTTGGAAATTGATTGGTTGATTTAAAAGAAGTGTTGAAATGATTTTGTAAAAGAAAATGATACGCTTAAAAGCGTGGCCACCTCCAGTTACAGGGGAAACTCTGGCGAAATTTTCTAAAATCTAACACTTAGAAATTAATTACAAGTGTTAGAGTTATTTTTGAAATGTTTACAAAATATATTTCGCCATGACTTTATCACAAATATTCGGAGGTGGGATTTTCACAAAAACTAAACGTGATAAATATTTATTCGATAAATATATTTCTTTTCACAACACTGTTTATGATTATTTTGTGAAAATGTATAAATATTATTTTTAGAGTAAAAATAATATTTACTAACTTTGTCGAACCCAAAATAATACCAACGCCTTTACGACAAACATATAAGTTACAACGGTAATTACTATTACCACTAAATCGCCAAAACGTAACTTACGCTTTATACGGAAATATTCATAAATGCGGATATTGTCAACGTATTATTTTGGAAAGTATTATGTAAAAAGAAAATATATTATTTTTGAGAAAAATAATTATATTTTGAATGAGAAGTAAAATATATTAAGTGAGACTTAATATTATAAACACGCATGTATTAATTTCCCCATCCTTGGGAAGGAGATTTACTACCAAGTATATACAGGGAACGGTTGTCTAACTGTTTCCCAAAATGTAAACTATAAAGCTAAGGCACGGCCATCCGTCTAATAGAATTAGCACATGTAGGTCGTTGCGCAGCAGTTGGATATTTGGATTACTTGGTATTGTGACGCACTCACTGTGAGTTCATGTCCCCCTTTTCTCTTAACTGTTTTCAGTTTTATAAACTGCGGGGGTGAAATACATGTTACTATGATTATGAATATGTTTATACATGGTATGGTTAGCGTAAGGAGGTTTGTTACTTAGATCATGTGAGTGGGTAGGCACAACTTGAGGCCATTAATCCTCGTAGTAGGACCGAGGGACAGGAGCGGTAGATCTATCTGGGCGTAGCGAGCCCAGCCCCAGGTCCAGCATAACGGACCTCGGGGTGACTTAGTGCCCGACGCATAAATCCGCTAGGTTTGAGTCATCCCTACTTGCACTTCACATATATCAATGGCCTTGCAAACCATTGGTGATCTCTTTTCCTTATTTGCTACATACCAGGTTTTTGATAAAGATAAAGGTTTATATACTCACTTTCGCATGAACTCGCTCAACATTATTGTTGATTTTTCAACTTACATGTATTTCAGGAAATTAACGATCTGGCGCGGTATGGCTTGTTTTCCGCTGCATTAGGCCCGAGGTCATCCAGGGTTCGAGGCTTGTGACTCTTTCCTGGACAAGTCACAGTCCCTGAACCATGTTTACTTTAAGTTTGCATTTGTAATGTTTAGACAAGGTTATGGTTGTTGGGTGTTAACCCATTAAGACAATGTTTAATATTTTTATCAATGGATGATCTTGCATATTTTTAATTCATATAGCTTGTTATGATTAAGCTATGGTATTAAGAAGTCACACCAAATCAACCACGCTTCCGCAAAGCCAGGGTGTGACAGCTTGGTATCAGAGCTCTGATCATAGCGAACTAGGATTCCTTCTCGAGTCTAGACTATGATCACTAGGGCTCTCACGAAAACATTTTCTACATACCACTTAAGTCCAGATCCAAAACGTTTTTACAAACAAATGTTGAGCACATTTCATTTATTCATTATTAGGCTCAGTCCTGAAGACTAAGGCTCGGTCTTGGAGGCCGAGGCTCGATCTTAGAGATCGAGGTAGATGTTATTTATGTTAGGCTCAGTCTTGGAGGCTGAGGCTCGGTCTTGGAGGCCGAGGCTCGATCTTAGAGATCGAGGTAGATGTTTGTTGTTTTTAGGCTCAGTCTTGGAGGCTGAGGCTCGGTCTCGGAGGCCGAGGCTCGATCTAAGAGGTCGAGGTGGATGATAGAGCAGTCTTAGAGACTGGGAGGAATTTGGCTAGTGGGACTAGGAATGTCAGTCTAGGAGACTGGGAGGCTAGTGGGACTAGGAGAATTATTTGATTGTTTATTGTTGACTTACATGTTTACATGAATATATGATTGATTATTATACGTATATGTGTTTGTGTTACAAACGTCATGCTTTCACCATGTACTAGAAGGATGGACACTACGAATCCAATGGCCATAGTATCAGACGACATAGTTGCAGGGGAGCACGAGGTGTACATTTCCGATACTACCGGCATAGACGATGACGACTTTCAGCCCCTTTTGCGCTGCCTGATGTCGTAGCAGAGCCTACTGATGGCCATCTTGTTGGGAATTTGCCACTCGTGGTGATCCCTGTTCCTGTACCCCTTGCCGCTTATCCTATTGTTGATATGCCACCTGACGTGGCCTCTGACGACGATAACGATCTACTAGAAGAGGGCCCATTCGAGGGCGAGGCCCTATTGCTGCTGGTATTAGCCTACTGCTTGCGGACGCTTCTACAGGGGAAACTCATGCCCATTCCCCTGTCCCAGACTCATTTGAGTTCCTGACATCCGCATTTTCGCATATACAGGGAGTGCAGCACCATTCACACGACGCCGACCCTGACACGGCATCATCAGCTGCACCGGTTCCCGCACATAGCTTTGAGTTTGATCACAGTATTGAGGGTAATCCTGTTCTTCCATCTGGTTTTGATCCAGACCATGGCCTTGAGTTCATACGCTTAGGCCAGCCCTTGGAGGATCCTGTAACCCCCTGTGATGGTTGATCCAGCTGATTTTGAGATGGAGTTTGTTAATCCAGAGCCAGCCGCAGCCCCTGAGCCAGGCGTCACTCCTAACACCGCATTAGAGCATGACTCTGTTCATGCCGATGCACCTGCTGTTGCTCCTTGATTGATCATCTGCTTGGGCGAGAGAAAATTTGGGGTAACTGTGCAAGACAATTTATTATTACGGGGGCCCACGTAATAACGACTTGTAGTGCACAGAAATCCTGGTTGACTCTGCGGGTCAAGCTAATGAAAACCAATATAGCAGGAAATAACTTGAACACGAATGACCAAGGCGATGAAGCCTCGAGTTCATTCCATTTCAAGCAACAAGCCAAATTGGCAAACCTATGTGAGGGCTCAGAAAATTTATTTCCCCACCCATACATTGAGTATATTTATGTGTAAAATTGGGTGAGTACATGATGGCTTACGGTGCTATGTATCTCATAGACAATTGGAAATTTGTCTAACCCACTTCATGCCATTCCGGCAGAAGAGAATGCCACCCAGGCGTGACACAAACACCAGTATGTTGCCAAGGATAGGAGCCGAGCTGCAAAAACGCAACTCACAGGCAATTACACGACATGAAGCTCTCCGCTTTTAGCACAGCAATGGCACTATTGGAAATAATCCCTAGCTGACCGCACCTATAAGCAGTTCCCAAACTGCAAGCCTTTGAACTTCGACGAAACAGAAAGCGCCATTGCATTTGTTCGTTGGCCCGAAAAGATTGACTCCATTCTAAGAAAGACAAACTGTTCGCCCCAACTGGAGTGATACCTTTACCTCAAGGTCATTACTAGACGGCACACTCTAATGGTGGGACCATCATGTTCAGGCCCTTAGCACGGATGCTACTTATGCACTGAGCTGGGACAAGCTCAAGGTAATGATTGAGAAGAAATGTTGTTCTAGGACTGGAATTCAGAAGCTTAAGGTGGAGTTCTGGAATTTGAAAATGGAGAGACCCGAGATTCCTTAACATGTCCAGAAATCGCACGACTTGCCTAGGGCCGTCCCCTACTAAGTCACTATTGTTGTATGATACAGTTATGTACATATAAGCTTTACATTGTGGTCTCGATTTGTGGTAATGCAATCGTAGTATTCTCATTACTTGTGATGTTTGATCTATGGTTTATGTTCTATGACATGAGATGTTATGTGGCTGATTTATTGATAGCATGAGATGTTATGTGCTGATATTGTTGAATACATACGTACATTTTACCTGCTACGACCTAATCTATGTGAAACATCTTTTAGAAGATGCCACCAAGACGCGAAATGCGCATACCCACCAACGAGGCGGAACTTCAGGAAATCATTGCTGCAGTCATCGCACAATACGAGGCCCATCACTCCGAGCGCAACGGAGGTACCTCGGAAGATAACGGTTGTCCCTACTGGCACTTCCTCAACTACAAGCCTCCGAAGTTCGACGGCACTGGAGGTGCCATAGCTTTTGTGAAATGGATTGAAAGTATGGATTCCATCTTTCGAATGAGTGGTTGTACGCCAGAACAACGAGTCCTATACGTTTCTGGGTTGTTTCAAGATGGAGCTCGACTATGGTGGTACCTTCAGGTTCAAATGAAGGGCGAAACCGCAGCATATGCATTATCATGGGATGAACTGAAGGGAATGATGCATGAGAAGTATTGCTCCAAAGAGGAAACCCAGAAGTTGGAAGGGGAATTCCAGAGCCTGATAATGGAAGGTCCAAAAATGTTGGGATACATGCAAAGACTTCATGACTTGGCACGAGTTATTCCCCACTTAGCGGAACCAGAAATGAGGAAATTGGGACAGTTCATTTGGGAACTGGCACCAGAAGTCATGAGCTTAATGGCAGCATCTACGCCACCAACAACTATGGCTGCAAGTAAGATGGGCTTGGCACTCGTTACGGAAGCCATTAGACTAGAAAAACTTGCAAACCCTGATAGGGAGACTCAGGAAGAGTCATCTGGAAAGAACAAAAGGAAGCTTACCGAAGATACCCGAACAAATAATGATGAACAAAGATCTATTCGAGGTTGTTTTGACTGCGGAGACAAAGGGCATTTCAAGAAAGACTGCCCTAACAACAGACAGGCCAATGATAAGATTTGCTTGGAAACTAAAGCAAGACGTGCTGGGTGCAAGTATCACCATGAATGTGGATGTCAGAAGCCTAGGTGCGGGAGGAAAAGGCACAACAAGGATGGTTGTGGGATGAAGAGTCCCAAACAAGGAGAAAATCGTAACAACGCTCAAGGTGGAAGCAGGAAAGGAAATGGCCGAGTGCTAGGATGCTTCCATTGTGGGGACATTGGACATCTTAAAAGAGAATGCTCGGAATTGAAACAAGGCCGTGAGAGAACACCCAGCATCGGAGTTGGTGAAGCATGCCAAGATCCAGGCATGATTACTGGTACGTTCTTTAACAACCAAAACTTTCGCATCTATCTTGTGTGAAACTGGTGCCGATTATAACTTCGTATCATTAGAATTAAGAATATGCTTGGTTTAGCCGCTAGTAAGGTAGATACTCCGTACTCGATAGAATTAGCGAATGGGAAGTTAGTAGAAGCAAACGAGGTGATTCGAGGTTGCGTAATCGAGTTGGGAGAGCGTGAGTTTGCTCTCGATCTACTACCAGTCCAGTTGGAAAGCTTCAACGTGGTAGTAGGGATGGATTGGTTATCGAGTAACAAAGCGGAGATAGTTTGTCACGAGAAGATTATTCGTATCCCGACCGGTGATGGTGAGACCATTGTTGTTCATGGGGAGAAGCGTGAGACGCCGTTAAGGATGATTAGCTGCCTGAAAGCAAGGAAGTGTTTGCAGAAAGGATGTGTTGCTTTTCTGCACACATTGTGGATAAAAAGGCTGCTGAGCCAAAGATCGAAGACATCCCTGTCGTGAGGGAATACCCAGAAGTCTTTTCAGAAGACTTGCGTGGCTTGCCACCTCAAAGGCAAGTGGAGTTTCGCATCGACTTAGTTCCAGGCGCTGCGCCTGTGGCTAAGGCACCTTATAGACTCGCTCCGTCTGAGATGCAAGAACTGTCGACACAACTTCAAGAGTTGTTAGACAAGGGTTTTATCCGACCAAGCTTCTCGCCTTGGGGAGCTCCAGTTTTGTTTGTGAAGAAGAAGGACGGTAGTTTCCGTATGTGTATCGACTACAGAGAGTTGAACAAGCTGACAATCAAGAATAGGTATCCCCTGCCAAGAATCGATGATCTGTTCGACCAGCTTCAAGGTTCAAGCTTCTATTCAAAGATCGACCTTCGATCTGGATACCATCAGCTACGGATACAGGAGGAAAGTATCCCGAAGACAGCCTTCAGAACTCGATATGGACACTACGAGTTTCTGGTTATGCCGTTTGGGTTGACAAACGCACCTGCAGTGTTCATGGATTTGATGAACCGAGTTTGTAAGCCGTACTTGGATAAGTTCGTGATCGTATTCATCGATGACATCCTGATTTATTCAAAGACGAAGGCTGAGCACGAGCAGCATCTTAGAGCTATTCTGGAGCTGCTAAAGAAAGAACAGTTGTACGCCAAATTCTCTAAGTGCGAGTTTTGGCTAAGAGAAGTGCAATTCCTTGGACACGTGGTGAATGAAGATGGAATCCACGTGGATCCAACCAAAATCGAGGCGATCAAAGATTGGGAAACGCCAAAAACGCCAACCGAGATTCGGCAATTCTTGGGTTTGGCTGGCTATTATCGAAGGTTCATCGAGAACTTTTCAAAGATCGCTCAGCCGTTAACGCTCCTCACGCAAAAGGATAAGAAGTTTGATTGGGGAATCAAACAGGATGAGGCGTTTCAGATATTGAAGGATAAGCTTTGTAACGCGCCGATCTTAGCTCTACCGGAAGGTACCGATGATTTTGTGGTATAGTGTGACGCATCGCGTCAAGGATTGGGTTGTGTGTTGATGCAACGTCAAAAGGTTATAGCCTACGCATCACGCCAACTGAAGGTGCACGAAAAGAACTATACCACACACGATTTGGAGCTTGGCGCAGTGGTTTTCGCTTAGAAGATCTGGAGACACTACCTTTACGGTACAAAGTGCACAATTTTCACAGATCACAAGAGCCTCCAGCATATATTCAACCAGAAGGAGTTGAATATGAGGCAAAGGCGATGGGTCGAGTTGTTGAACGATTACGACTGCGAGATCAAGTATCATCCAAGGAAGGCGAATGTGGTCGCTGATGCCCTAAGTCGTAAAGAGAGAATCAAGCCCATAAGGGTTAGGGCTATGGAAATGATAATTCAAACCGACCTTTCCTCGCGCGTTCGTGCAGCACAGAAGGAAGCTCTCAAGGAGGGAAACCTTGAGGAAGAATATCTCCGCGGGATGGAGAAGATTTTGGTGCCAAACAGGGAAGGAACGTTATGTTTTGAGAAAAGGATTTGGGTTCCTTTGTTTGGTGGTTTAAGAGAGATTATCTTTGATGAAGCTCACAAGTCGCGGTACTCTATCCACCCTGGAGCGGATAAGATGTACCAGGATCTTAAAGATTACTACTGGTGGCCTAGGATGAAGGGCGATGTGGCTATTTACGTGAGCAAATGTTTAACTTGCGCCAAAGTTAAGGCGGAATACCAGAAGCCTTCGGGACTTCTGCAGCAACCAAAAATTCCCCAGTGGAAGTGGGAAGAAATCTCCATGGATTTTATTACAAAGTTGCCAAGAACGCCAAAAGGCCATGACACTATCTGGGTGATAGTGGATCGCTTAACGAAGTCAGCACACTTCTTGCCTATCCGCGAGAAGGATCATACAAGCAAATTGGCTGAAATCTACATGAGAGAGATTGTTACACGCCATGGAGTGCCTCTCTCGATTATTTCTGATAGAGACGGAAGGTTCGTATCGAGGATATGGCAATTCTTCCAGGAAGCTTTTGGCTCAAAGCTGAATATGAGCACTGCTTTTCACCCACAGACCGACGGTCAAAGTGAGCGGACGATTCAGACATTTGAGGACATGCTGAGAGCATGTGTGATGGATTTAGGCGGTAGCTGGGATAAGCATTTACCCCTGGTTGAATTTTCATACAACAACAGCTACCACACCAGTATTGGTGCCGCGCCATTCGAAGCGTTATATGGACGCAAGTGCAGGTCGCCGCTCTGTTGGTCTGACGCAGGTGATAGACAATTGGTAGGTCCCGATGTAGTTCAGGAAACTACAGATAAGATTGCGCAAATCCGAGATCGCATTAGTGCGGCTCGTGACCGTCAGAAGACCTACGCAGATCTGAAAAGGAAACCTCAAGAGTTTGAGGTTGGGGATATGGTTTTGTTGAAGGTATCACCCTGGAAAGGTGTGGCACGCTTTGGGAAGCGTGGGAAGTTGAATCCGCGCTACATTGGTCCTTTCAAGGTTTTGGAAAGAATTGGGACCGTAGCATACAAGTTGGATCTACCTGCCGAACTGAATAATGTTCACGATACATTTCATGTATCCAATCTAAAGAGAAGTCCAACTCAAGTTAACGTTGCCATTCCTACCGACGTAATTCATACTGACGACACGCTCCACTTCGTTGAAGAACCTGTCGAGGTCACGGATTGGAAAGTTAACAAGACCCGCCGGAGTAGTGTCAAGCTCGTCAAAGTTCGCTGGAATGCTAGGCATGGTCCTGAGTTCACCTGGGAGCGTGAAGACCGAATGAAAGAGAAATACCCCCACTTATTTCCTGAGAACCCTGCTTTGTCACACCCCGGCCGCGTGTAACATGCAACCGCGGCGGAAACGCCGGGGAGTGTCGTTGACAGAATTAAATTGTTTCATAACCATGGCATACAAGTTGTATTTTATTTATAAACAAAGGTGTTACATTGTCTTGGAAAGAGAGTACGGAAATCAAAACATAATTAAGCTAGTTCAAACTTCATTTTTAGGCTCTAAGGCACAGGTCCGCCCTAGTGTCATGATCATCATCCTATGGAATAGCTCCTGAAAACACATGTGAAAGTAGGTACGTCAGCATAAAAATGCCTGTGAGATACATAGTTTTTGTGAAAATGGGATTCATGACTTGAGCTTAAAGAAATGTTTAATAACAGTTAGTCATGAACCTTGTAATTTGTTTTGCTTTGTAAACCATTTGAAAAACGATAACATCAAACGATATGTATAGATAAGTGCAAGGTTAAACGAATAACCAAGTAAAATGAGTTGAATAAGATAAGTTGTTTGTGAAAATAATGTCTTGTGGAGAACATGTTACTTATGTAAAGTGTAATATGTCTAAACTGAAATGACTTAGATAACGCCACATTATGTAACATTATACAAACACTTATATATAGGAAGTACCAGCGGCGTATCCACCATGTTTGTATCATATTACATATGCCACGTTACTTAAATCATTTACCCAAACCAATCCACCATGTAAATTGTTCATGTGTAAACCAAATGTCAAGTGTTATTGTAAACCATGTCAAATGTTTATGTTCAAATGTAAACCATCAAATGTGTATGTCAATGTCGACGTGTTTATGTTCAATGTAAATCATGTAATGTGCATCCCAAAATGTATCATGTATGGTAAGCGAAATGTATCAACTTAAAACATATGCACAAAACAAGTCGTTGAAGTAAAACGTGGTTTAAATCAACGTTATGTTCTGCGGAAAATGCATGCTCTATTGATATTAACATTTATGCGGTATTGTAAACTATGCATACATCCAAGCCTTGAGACTGCGGCGATAAACCCTTAAACAAATTAAAGGTTTATCTAAGTTATGTATATCGAATTCGGTCATTCCTTCCAGTCCTATTAAACCCAGGACTTCAGGAATGGGAGTTGTCAATTCCTATGGTACCACTA
Organism: Helianthus annuus; assembly: GCF_002127325.2. Taxonomy (NCBI): domain Eukaryota; kingdom Viridiplantae; phylum Streptophyta; class Magnoliopsida; order Asterales; family Asteraceae; genus Helianthus; species Helianthus annuus. Next base: position 80,366,589 of record NC_035448.2, read on the forward strand.
CCTACTAACGAACGGCGTAGCTAATGTTAATGAATGTATTGTCCCATGTTAAACAAACCAAATGTCATAGCAAAATGAAGGCATGTGATGTAAACAATTGTACTAAGTATGCTAAGTAAACATACGAAGCAGAAATGTTCATGTAAATCAATGTGTCCATATGCTGAGTAAACATATGCAACGGAAATGTTCATGTAAATCAATGTGTCCATATGCTGAGTAAACATATGCAACGGAAATGTTCATGTAAATCAATGTGTCCATATGCTGAGTAAACATATGCAACAGAAATGTTCATGTAAATCAATGTGTCCATATGCTGAGTAAACATATGCAACAGAAATGTAATGTAAATCAAATGTACTAAGTACGCACACAATGGGCATACATAGCATGAAATGTAATGAAATCGTGTACTATAATGTACTAACAACATAGCAGGCATATGATGTGGAAACATGGAAAGCATGAAAGTAACAGATAGGCACATGTGTTTCACCCCAAAACAGTTTGGAAAACAGTAAAAGAGGGGTTCAATGTACTCACCTGAGGTTGCTTTGTTGTTCTTGTGAAATAACCAGGTAATGCGAGAGGTCACGGAATATCAACGACACCTAATAGGTAGTTATGTTAATATACCGGACCAAATCGGAAGATCGGATAGTACGCGGGTTCGTAAACCAAACGAGTATGGAGACTCGTGTAATATGGTTCAACAAAGCCTACATACTAAAATGAAACTTAACCTAAGTGCTTACGGTCCATCACAACCCGTTTAGGTAGCTTATGCCACCTTACGCGTCGTTCGCGTAGAACGCGTTCGGAACGCCTAACATCGTGACCATAAGGTATAACCTCGGAAGGTTATAGTTATGGTCACCTAATGTGTTTGGTCAGGTCCTAATGACCGACCAAATGGGTCGGGTTCGAAAGCATAAGCGATGGTTTAGATCGCTTACCTTACGACCCTATATAAGCACTAAACTAAAAGTGACGAGCTAAGCATGTTAGAACATGCTTAACTAAGTTTGAAAACAGGTTTGACATCAAAACAAACGGCTTTGATGCCCACGAGTAGTTTGGTTACAAAACATGCAAGAATGCACATTTTGGCCGAAACTACGACTCGTCACCGAGCCTAGATAACGTGGTGATCAGTAGGTATGGTCACTATGGACCATAACCATCGTGATCACGCTCACGTTATGAAGTTCCATGAACTTCGCATCGACCATAAGCTGGTCAATGCAGAAAGTCAACAAAACGTTGACTTTCGGACTCGAAAAGCGAATAAAAGAGCGAAAGAAGACTTACGGAGGGTCCCCGAGTGCTAATCAAGATCCAATAGCTCAGGTATGAAGCATAAGCATCAACTTAGAGCATTTAGATCTGATTTGTGGGTTTTTACACAAAAGGGGGGGGGGGTATTTATAGGAAAGTGGAACCGTTAGGATCGTTTTATCGAATAACGTGCTTTGATCTCGTGCGTACACGTGTCCAGGGGTTAGATTCAGTGTACTTGACCCTTGGCCCTTCATTTGGGTGAAAAGGCATCGCCCTTTGATCGAACGAAAGGCCAGATTCTGCATTAAATGCAGAATCTGCTGTCAGACATGTTCACGCGGCCCGCGTGAAAGTGGGTGCAGGTCTTACGCGGGTCGCCTAGCCCCGTCTGATCTGCACCACTTGCAGAATTTACGTATTCAGCCCCTGTTGCGTTTTTAAGCTATTTCCAGCCCCTTTAAGGCCTGTAAAGTCACCTTTAAGGCCCAAAAATGATGCCTAAACATTGTGGACATGAAACATGCCCAAAAATATGTCGGATGTCGGTTCGTTTGGCCGTACGATCGCGATGTTCGCTTAATTACGACAAAATGCGCATAAGCGTGAAAGACGATCCAAATGACGCGACGAATGGATTTTTCTCATGCCAATCACTAAGGCATAATATAAGGATGCTTACATAAATTTTTGGATGTCCGGATGTATTCAGAACGTAAGTTATGCGCGAAAGTGCAAACTTGTGCACTTTTTGACACTTTTAGCCCCTGAATGATCCAAAAGTTTGTTTTAGCATACCAAACCCCTCAAAGCCTATTTCTAAGCTATGTAAAGGATATTTATGGTATGTTTAACTTATGGACATGTTCCGGAATGTTCGTTACAGTTCAAATTGGCATACTTTCGCAGTTTGTCAAGTTTAGTCCCTGTAAGCGAATTAACTTGTTTTTGCTATACCAAAGCCTTCAAAACTTATTTCTAAGTTATGTAAAGGTTATTTAAGGTACGTTGAGTATATGTTGATGTTCCGGAGTATTTGTCGCACTAAACTGAGTACGTTTACGCACTAGTTAGCGTATAACTCTCCAGAAAGTGATGTAGAGTTTGGAATTGAATAAAAGTCAAAACACGAAAAATGTAAAACACAATGAAACAAACATTGGGATCAAATAACATTATTTTATTGATAATTGAACTGTTCATGATGATTACAAGCACAAATGTTACAGTCTCCCCTACTTGTGGAAATTTCGTCCCGAAATTTATTTAGAGGAAACTGATTGAAAAAGATGCGGATATTTTGCCTTCATTTGATCTTCACGTTCCCAAGTAAACTCGGGTCCACGCTTAGATTCCCAACGAACCTTGACCAAAGGAATGCGCTTGCGTTTGAGCCACTTGACTTCACGTTCCATGATTTCTACCGGTTTCTCAACAAACTTCAGTGTTTTATCAACACGAATTTCGTCAAGCGGTATGTGGAGGTTTTCATCAGCTAAACACCTCTTGAGATTGGACACGTGAAAGGTTGGATGGACATTTCCAAGTTCAGGAGGTAACTCAAGTCTGTAGGCTACCTTACCGATTCTTTCGACGATCTTGAATGGTCCAACATATCTAGGTGCAAGTTTTCCTTTCTTTCCGAATCTGATCACACCTTTCCAAGGTGAGACCTTAAGTAATACACGATCACCGACTTGAAAATCCAAGGGTTTGCGTTTTAGGTCCGCGTAACTCTTCTGACGGCTTCTAGCTGTCTGAAGGTTATCACGTACTTTCTTTACCTTTTCTGTTGTCTCTAGAATGATGGCAGGTCCAGTAAGTTGAGCCTCGCCAATCTCATTCCAGCAGACTGGTGAACGACATTTTCGACCATAGAGAGCCTCGAAAGGAGCCATGTTGATGCTGGAGTGATAACTGTTGTTGTAGGAGAATTCAATCAACGGAAGATGTGAATCCCAACTACCACCAAAGTCTATCACACAAGCTCTAAGCATATCCTCCAGTGTCTGGATTGTTCTTTCAGATTGACCATCCGTTTGCGGATGATAAGCTGTGCTCAGATTAAGTTGGGACCCCATAGCGGATTGCATGGTTCTCCAAAAAATGAGAAGTGAAACGAGCATCTCTGTCAGAAATGATGTTCAAAGGAACACCATGTCGAGCTACAATTTCATCTACGTAGATTTGAGCAAGTTTGTCAGCCGAAAAATCCTCGCGGATTGGCAAGAAATGCGCTGACTTTGTAAGACGATCAACGACTACCCAGATGGCATCGTGACCTTTCTTTGTGCGCGGGAGTTTAGTAATGAGATCCATAGTAATGTTTTCCCATTTCCAAACTGGGATCTCTGGTTGCTCCAATAATCCGGAAGGACGCTGATGTTCAGCCTTAACCTTAAGACAAGTAAGGCATTTGGATACGTATAAGGCAATGTCTTTCTTCATACCAGGCCACCAATACTGAATACGAAGATCCTTATACATCTTATCTGAGCCAGGATGAATAGAATAGCGAGACTTATGGGCTTCATCCATAAGCAAGGTACGAAGATTATCTTGGCTCGGGACCCACAAACGGTCCATGAAGTAATATGATCCATTGTCCTTCAGTTCTAGAGCAGGAGTTATGTGATAAGGAAATTCCTTATCCATCAAACCTTGTGAAACACAAGCTTGTTGAGCCTGAGAAATACGGGCTTGTATATCGGTTTGAATAACAGATTGGACACGAACACAATGAAGCTTAGTACGTTCCTTGCGACTCAATGCATCGGCTACGACGTTCGCCTTACCAGGATGGTAGCGAATCTCGCAGTCGTAGTCGTTTAGGAGTTCAACCCAACGTCGTTGTCTCATGTTGAGCTCTTTTTGATTGAAGATATGCTGAAGACTTTTGTGGTCTGTGAAAACCACACATTTTGTGCCGTACAAATAGTGTCTCCAGATTTTGAGAGCGAAGACCACTGCACCCAACTCAAGATCATGAGTGGTGTAGTTCCTCTCATGTATCTTCAAATGTCTTGATGCGTATGCTATGACCTTGTTTCTTTGCATTATGACGCAGCCGAGACCTAATTTAGATGCGTCACAATAAACGACGAAATCATCATTGCCCTCAGGTAATGTTAGGACAGGTGCGTCGCAAAGCTTTTGTTTCAAAGTCTGAAACGCTTCCTCTTGTTTGACTCCCCAATCAAATGGCTTGTTCTTCTGAGTTAGAGCAGTTAGAGGAACTGCAATCTTCGAGAAATTTTCTATGAAGCGGCGGTAATAACCCGCTAGACCAAGAAAAGAACGAACTTCAGTAGGGGTAGTAGGTGTACCCCAATCCTTAATCGCACTGATCTTGGAGGGATCTACATGAATACCTTGTTCGTTGACAATATGTCCTAAGAATTGAACCTCTTTAAGCCAGAATTCACACTTGGAGAATTTGGCGAAAAGTTGTTCTTTCTTTAGGAGTTCCAATGTAAGACGAAGATGTTGCTCATGATCAGCTCGCGTCTTAGCATATATCAAAATGTCGTCAATGAAAACGATGATGAACTTATCTAAATAAGGCTTGCAGACCCTATTCATTAAGTCCATGAAAACAGCAGGAGCATTAGTCAAACCGAATGGCATGACTGTGAACTCATAATGTCCATAACGAGTACGGAACGCTGTCTTGGGAATGTCTTCTTCATGTACACGAAGCTGATGATATCCAGATCGTAGATCAATCTTTGAAAAGTAAGATGCGCCTTGTAATTGATCGAAGAGATCATCAATGCGAGGTAGGGGATATCGATTTTTGATGGTAAGCTTGTTAAGCTCACGATAATCGATACACATCCTAAAAGATCCATCCTTCTTCTTTACAAAGAGAACGGGAGCACCCCAGGGTGAAAAGCTAGGACGGATAAAACCTTTGTCGGAGAGTTCCTGCAGCTGTTTAGACAACTCTTGCATCTCGGACGGTGCAAGACGGTATGGAGCTCTGGCAATGGGATTTGCACCAGGTACGAGATCAATACGAAACTCGACTTGGCGTGCTGGAGGTAGACCAGGTAAGTCTTCAGGGAATACTTCGGAATAATCCCGAACGACAGGAATATCTGAAATAGTCTTACCCTTGCCTTTATCTGCTGTAACATGTGCTAAGAAAGCCACATAGTGCTTTCGCAGATATTTCCGAGCTTTAAAACAAGACATGAGTTTGAGACCACCGGCAGGCTTCTCACCACGAACCTGTAGGATCTCGCCTGTTGACAGCGGCACACAAACAATCTTCTCAGAACAAACTATCTCTGCACGATGCTTAGATAACCAATCCATTCCCACGATAACGTCGAAGCTTCCAAGTTGCATTGGCGTGAGGTCAATAGGAAAAATATGGTCGTTAAGGTTCAACTGGCAGTTGCGTAGAACAGAATTAAGAACAATGGGTTCTCCACTGGCAACCTCTACTGTCAAAGGTTTACCTAGTTTCGTTCTAGACACGCGAAGCATTGTCTCGAAAGACAATGACACGAAACTCTTGTCGGCACCCGAATCAAAAAGGACAGATGCTGGCTGATTATTAATAAAGAACGTACCGTTCACCACCTCGTTGTCTGCTTGTGCTTCTTGTGCATTCATGTTAAAGACTCGACCTCGAGCCAGTGCCGGATTCTGGTTGGCATTCTGGTTCTGGTTGACTAGTCTTGGACACCGATTTCTGTAGTGGGTCAGATCCCCACAATTATAACATGCACCTGGTGGGTAGTTTGGTCGTGCAGCCTGACCCTGTTGCTGAGCAACCTGTTGAGCAGGGTTCTGGACTGCGTGATTCTGAGCAAACCGACAAACATCGGCAAGATGACCCGATTTCCCACAGTTAGTACAGAAACGGCACTGATATTGTGGCTGGTGGTGACTGTTGCATCGATTGCACAAAGGTGCACTTCCTGAGTAGGGTTTCTTTGCTGGGGGCTGGTTGGGAGCTGCCTGGTTTGTTTGGGCAGTGACAGCATAGTTTTGGGAAGCCTTACGCTTCCTTGACCCCCTTGAGGAACCAGAATCCTTCCCCTTCTTGTTTTGACCTTTCATGCTATCTTCCTTGTCAGCCGACTGTTTCTTGCCCTTGTCACCCTTCCTGTGTAGTTTATTCTTTCGGATCTGCGACTCAGTCAACGTCGCCGATAACTCGATTGCCTGACGGAGTGTGGTAGGGTTGCTACCAGTAAGGATATCTTGTACTGAGTCAGGTAGGCCGTCGATGTATCTTTCGATGGCCTTATCGAGTGGGGTAACCATAGTTGGGCAAAGAAGACTCAACTCCTCAAACCTGTCTGTATAAGCCCTGTGCTCACCACTATCTTGCTTCAAAACATCAAACTCTTTCTCCAACGCTCGTTGCTCATGACGAGGACAAAACTCCCTCATCATAAGAGCTCTCAGTTGAGCCCATGTTTGAGCTAGAGCAACTTCTGCACCTTGATCTCTCATAACCCCATTCCACCATGTAAGAGCCCTCTTCTGAAACACGCTTGAAGAAAACTCGACTTTGCGATTTTCAGGACACTGCACATGACGGAAAGTGTTCTCGATGCTCTCGAACCACTGAAGAAGCCCAGTTGCTCCCTCAGAACCACTAAACTTGAGTGGCTTAGCCGAGCTAAAATCCTTGTATTTGCATGTACCATTGTTGTTGTTGTTGGCCTGGTTCCATTGAGCAAAGAGATTCGGAAATTGAGCAGCGATCTGCTGCGCAATAATCTCCGCCAGCTCGGCAGTAGCTATTTGGTTGTCGCGTCGAGGAGGCATTCTAGAAGAGAAAAACATGAAATGAAACGAGTGGGATGATTGGATGAAGAGAATGAGATGAAGCAAAAGCAATCAAAAGCAAAGATGGCGGTTATGCATCGCAAAGCAAATAAGCGACGTGAAATGTCTAGTCAAAGTAAATGGGTCAGAATTAGTGTATCGCGAAGACATGCTCGCCTATAAGTGAACACTCACCCCAAGAGTTCCCAGGTAAGAGTGACTGGTCCGATTATGTGGATTTGTACGAACACTCTAGCCTTAGACAGAAAACTCAGGGTACAGGCATTCACCCTTCCAGTTCGCACGTGTTCACACTATTAACCCAACACTTTGACGGGATTTTTGAAAATCCAAAGGGGTTCAAAACCATATAACAGAGGGTTCAAAACCTTATAATAGAGGGTTCAAAACCTAGTAATCAATCATCCTAGATCAGATGATTAATTTTCAAAGCGGATTCGGAACCGAAGTTCCCGTTGGGGTTATCACCTAAGGATAGGTGATGTGCATGTTTTAAACTCTAAACACAAGATAACTTGTGTTAGGGTCCTAGAAAGTTATAGTCTAGGTCAAAGCATTACTAATAACCTAGTTCCCTATAACCATTGGCTCTGATACCAACTCTTCTGTCACACCCCGGCCGCGTGTAACATGCAACCGCGGCGGAAACGCCGGGGAGTGTCGTTGACAGAATTAAATTGTTTCATAACCATGGCATACAAGTTGTATTTTATTTATAAACAAAGGTGTTACATTGTCTTGGAAAGAGAGTACGGAAATCAAAACATAATTAAGCTAGTTCAAACTTCATTTTTAGGCTCTAAGGCACAGGTCCGCCCTAGTGTCATGATCATCATCCTATGGAATAGCTCCTGAAAACACATGTGAAAGTAGGTACGTCAGCATAAAAATGCCTGTGAGATACATAGTTTTTGTGAAAATGGGATTCATGACTTGAGCTTAAAGAAATGTTTAATAACAGTTAGTCATGAACCTTGTAATTTGTTTTGCTTTGTAAACCATTTGAAAAACGATAACATCAAACGATATGTATAGATAAGTGCAAGGTTAAACGAATAACCAAGTAAAATGAGTTGAATAAGATAAGTTGTTTGTGAAAATAATGTCTTGTGGAGAACATGTTACTTATGTAAAGTGTAATATGTCTAAACTGAAATGACTTAGATAACGCCACATTATGTAACATTATACAAACACTTATATATAGGAAGTACCAGCGGCGTATCCACAATGTTTGTATCATATTACATATGCCACGTTACTTAAATCATTTACCCAAACCAATCCACCATGTAAATTGTTCATGTGTAAACCAAATGTCAAGTGTTATTGTAAACCATGTCAAATGTTTATGTTCAAATGTAAACCATCAAATGTGTATGTCAATGTCGACGTGTTTATGTTCAATGTAAATCATGTAATGTGCATCCCAAAATGTATCATGTATGGTAAGCGAAATGTATCAACTTAAAACATATGCACAAAACAAGTCGTTGAAGTAAAACGTGGTTTAAATCAACGTTATGTTCTGCGGAAAATGCATGCTCTATTGATATTAACATTTATGCGGTATTGTAAACTATGCATACATCCAAGCCTTGAGACTGCGGCGATAAACCCTTAAACAAATTAAAGGTTTATCTAAGTTATGTATATCGAATTCGGTCATTCCTTCCAGTCCTATTAAACCCAGGACTTCAGGAATGGGAGTTGTCAATTCCTATGGTACCACTACCTACTAACGAACGTCGTAGCTAATGTTAATGAATGTATTTGTAACATTTCGTATTTTCAAACTTTCCATTTTTGGAAAGTCTACTTGTACTTTCTACTTTTGTAAGTTGTACCTTTGTTGTACTTGATTCAAATTCCAAAGTTGTACTCGAGACTTGAAATCATAATGAAATTGCATGATTTTATCCATATTTTGTGTTTGAATACTATGAATCATTGAAACTATGAAACTATGTTAAACACGTTGAAACTATGTTAAACACGTTGAAACTATGTTAAACACGTTGAAACTATGTTAAACACGTTGAAACTATGTTAAACACGTAAAAACAGAGAAATTCCATCTTAATTTCGGCTCTTTAATTCATCGTTGCCAAGAGATTACCCTAAACCGTACAAAAATTGGGAATTTATACGCTAATTCGGTAAAAATATTGAAATTTGGGTAACAATGGTTTCTATGTTATTTTATTAATATTTTAGATAAATAAAATAACAATTTAAACTAAATAAATGTGTATTTTGCTGAATTTTATTGAGTTTTATTAAAATTCTTAGTTAACATTAGTTAACTAGGTTAATTCAGCCTTTGGGAATTGGTGGATAACCTAGTTACAATTAACTAGGTTAGTTTATATAAAGGGGTCACTAACTGGGTTAGGAATCCCAGTTAGTCCAGTTAACTTTTAATTAAAAAGAAAGAAAAGCGTGGACCTATGCGTGACCCGGGTTTCGAACCCGCGACCACAAGTTCACAAACAGGCGCCTTAACCAACTGGGCTGTCCTCGTTTGTGTTATTAATCCAGAACCGAATTATAATTAACAACTCATTAATGTCGCTGAATTTGAATCAAACAAGAAACCGCCATGACTGTACGGTTTCATCTTCTTCTTCGACTTCTGAACTTTTAATCCGACCTGACCTTCCATTGACTCGTAACTGAAACCTTCATACCCTTTAAAAACCGCGACCAACCCTCACATCTTCGTTCCTTTCACCCGAAACAACCCGAAACCAAACCGCAAACCCGATCATTCCTCCTTCGCAACAACTTCGCCGGAGTTCTTCGTCGCCGGAACACTTGAATCTTCGCCGGAGTTCGTGACCACCGCACCACCACTCGTTGCCGGTAATTTCTTTTTTTTCCGTTCCGATTTCGTTTATTCCGGTTATTATTACAGTTACTGTTATTATTATTATTATTATTATTATCATTATTATTATTTATTATTATTATTATTATTATTATTATTATTATTATTATTATTATTATTATTATTATTATTATTATTATATAATTCAGTATTATAAGATATAAATACATAAAATCAGGTTTATATATTTTAAATATTAATATATAATACTGAAAATTTTTATAAAAAAAAATCAAATATATCTATTTAGAAAACAAATATACTAATATAATTATTACTAAACATATTTAATTATTTTAAATCTGAAATATTTATTTAAAATCAGAAATTTAATAAAACAGATTTATTTATTAAAATAATCAGATTTATAATTATTATCTATTTATTAAAACATATTTATTATTTCGGAATTTTATTTAAATATTTCAGTTTTATAAAATCAGATTTATTAAAAATCAGTTTTTATTTATTTATTTATTTCAGAATTTATTTCTGAAATTTAATAAAATCAGATTTTATTTATTTATTTATTTCAGAATTTATTTCTGAAATTTAATAAAATAAGATTTTATTTATTTATTTATTTCAGGATTTATTTCTGAAATTTAATAAAATCAGACTTTATTTATTTATTTATTTCGGAATTTATTTCTGAAATTTAATAAAATCAGATTTTATCTAGTTATTTATTTCAGAATTTACAAATCAGAATTATTATTTAATAATATTTAGAAATCATATTTTTGTATATCAGAATTTTATTTCAGAATTATATTTTAAAATCAGGTTATTTATTTATTTTCAGAATCTATAAATCAGAATTATTTATGTATTTCAGAATTATTATCATAAAAATCAGATATATTGTTTTTATTAATTCAGAATATTTATTTTAAATGTTGTTTAAATTATAAATTAATTCTGAATTACTATTTAATTATTATTTGATCATATTTATTAATTTCAGGATTTATATTCTTTAAATCAGAATTATTGTTTATTTAATAAAAATCTAGAAATTTTATTTATTTTATTTTCAGATTTATTTATTTGTTTTATAAACTAGAAACTTTATAAATAAGTTATTTGTTTATAAGATTATTAACTAATGTTGTGGTAATTATTTTAGATTGTTAAAATAATTATTTATCTATTTAAATTCCTATTTATTTTATTGTTCCAACACTTTAGGAATTTTGTATTATTTATGTCTTATTATCTAAATTATTCTATAAATTCCCAAATAATTAATCAAATCCTCAAACTAATAGGGTAATTCTCTTGTGCACGATCTTCTTGGAAAATCCCTGATTCTATTATCTTTTTCCAATATACGCAACGCAACCTAAGGTGAGTATACTTGACCCATTTTCTTTTTACACGTTTTGGGTGTAGTATGCATTTCCTTATCAAAAACACAATGATAAACACTTTTATTGCACAATCTATCCATACTATTGTGAAACTACTTGATCATTGATTATCTATGTTGTGCTGATGTTAACATCTATGGCTATATGTTCATTAACTTTGCAAGCCTCCCCTATCAATGGCAGCGCTGTAGGTTGTAACGCCCCTCCCGTATATACGGGTATTGTTAGGTTTAATCTATTAACTCTATTACCACCCTTTCGAGGGTTAGGCTATGTTAATTGCGTAACTATGGTTTGGACATGTGGATTTCATCGTTACGAGTATGACAGTTAATTGAATATCAGTTGTTCACATGGATTAGATTTGATAAACTATTTAACTCTATTATGCTATATTCAAACCTGTATACTCGCCAGCAATTATTTGTTGATTGTATTTTAAATGCATACTGCAGGCTGAGGATTCAAGAAAACAAGAAAAGGCTAGGATGGCTTAGAAACCCATCAACTATTTAAATTTCCAAATCTATGTTATGTATTTGAACTTTCCTATATATTGTATGAAACTTATGATTATCAATGAAATAAACTTTAATTATTGTCACAATTAGTGTTATGATGTCTTTGAACAGTTTGTACGTCTCATCTCGATGTTTCCGCCATCGGTTGGGGTGTGACAGATTGGTATCAGAGCCATAACTATAGGGAATTAGGTAGAATTGCTATACTTTTCCCTAGTCTATAGTAGGAGTACTCTGATACCAGATTGGTATCAGAGCCATAACTATAGGGAATTAGGATTGCCTTGCTTTACCTAGTCTATAGTTTAAGAGCTTTCTCATTTACTTGCTGTTAAAGACATTATCCTTTGCTTTCTCCTTTGCTTCTCTCTATTCTTTTGGACTTCTAATATACAAGCCTTTCCTAAGGCTAACACAATACACACTTGGAAGCTTTGAAGACACTCTTATAACACAATCGAAATGATTCATCAAGATAGGGGTGATTCCCACACTTGGTGATGATTTTCACTCAGCTATACTTTGATTTTGCACGAAATCTACCCTCAAGTTAGGAGTGATATCCAAATCTTGATGGGAGTTTTCCATTTCCTAATCTAGTGGACCCTCATCTTTGGATGGGTACTAACCACGTTAGGGTACGATGTTATCAAGTTAGAGGTGAAACTCGCATCTTGTTAACTAGTCCCATTCCTTGATTTTCGATCTCGCCAAAGTTTCGATTTACCCAATCGATTAAGGACGTGTAGTAACTGGAAGGACAAACATCGTTAGTCGCTCCTCGATGAGAATGTTTGTCTATTAGGCCAAAGCACGTTTCCTTAATTCGAAAAGGACTTCGATTCACTTTGGAATAGTCTATGTTACGTTCCGTGACACTCCATATTTATTGATAAAATCTCTTTTTATGCTATCTCAATTATCATGTGATTTATATTTGAGCGTTATCTTCAATTCAAATTTGGGAACACGAAGCACGTTATTATCGCAATCCAAAACAATTAATAACTACTCTCTTTCGTGAACAAACTAAATTTATATTGCTTTCATTATTCTATGTGAAACATCATTCTATGTGTAATACTATGTTAAACTATGTGAAACTATTTGGTAATCCATGTGAGAAACTATGTGCTATGTGATGCATACATGAAGTCAATTTTCCTAAACAAAAACATTATGATTAAAAGTCTCATCCATTTCTTGTTTTGAATTTCTAGATGTCATCATCTCGTCAGTACTCTCACTCTCCCAGAAAATCCAAGTTCCTTTTTATCAGATGTACACTTTATTATCTTCGATCTTTTATGATGAAACTCTTCCTTGTCAATTTTGAACCATTTTTAGGATTTCACTTTTGCGCATACATCATACGATTATACATCATTAGCATGCATAATTTTAATTACACTTTCGTAACAACGAGTGAAGACATATCATCGAGATAGGAGTGATTTCCTTACCTTGACGATTAACTTCGCTTCTTTTCTCATCTTACAACGACCTCACCAACGGATTTGGGGTGATTCCCTTACCTAGGTGATCGTTACCAATACTTTCTTTAATAGATTATATTGCGTAAACACGATCATGTTTATACCTAAATCATTTATCATGTATTTCAAAATGCTTCAGTTATTTAGACGTATCTCCTATTCTATAATCTATTTTCACATCGCTCGCATACACAAAAATTTTCAATGTTACCAAAAACGCGTATTCCTCGATTTCAAAAATTTCACAAAATACTACTGTCACCCTAATCAGTTTAATAAATCTATTGCCCACAAAATTTCGTATTCCACGTAATTACTAAAACGCACTCATCTCGCATCACTATACTAAAGAATTCTAAATTTCCAATTGAGAATCAAACCAACTTTTCATACAGAATATTACAAATATTATCCGATCAGTTATCAAAACTCTTTTCAAGATCAACAAAAACATTTTATTAAGGACACCTTTCACGATCACCAGGTTCATATACCAGAATTCCTTTTCCTAAGGTTAAACCTTTTCACTAGAATCTGTAAACTTCGAAGTTAGTAATACAAAAAAAAAAAAAACTTCTTAAAACGATGCAAACTTTTTAATTCGAAGAACTTTTCAAAACCTCGCTTGGTACGTTAATTAAATTCAAAACACGTGGGCAAGGAAACTTTATAAGGACGACAAATTTTCAGCTATGAAAATTTTTTTTTCTTTAAAACCATAATAGCACTTCCATTCTGTTACAAAGTATCCTTTCGCATAATCAAAAGATGTTTTCCTTTATATTCTCTTTACAATTCACAAACTAGATTCTACATTCCTGACAACTCAATCTAATTTAACTTCACGTTTTGCACAGACAACTATATATGTATATCATTTTACACGTTTTAGTCAATATCTCACAACAATCTCACGCGTCTCACTCGTTCTCTTTTTCCTTTCATATTCAAAACTTTAAACCTTTTATGCGCATAAACTCATGTATTTTGATTTTATATTATAAACAAAATCATTAATCCCTACGTCCATACTTATACATTTTATGCTTTCACTTATGTTCACACTTACGCATTTATGTTATACTCACGATTCAAAACTCATACGTTTTACGTTTATACACACACTCACAATTATACATTTACGTGATACTTAAATTCATATTCATACACCTTCGTTTTACTTATAATCATATACACATTCATACGTATGCAATTTGCGTATACGCTTATACCGCTATGTTTATACTTGTATTTATATTCAGACACATTCTCACGTCTGTTATGATCCTCGTATTTATATACTCATAACTACCACGACACGTTTCGTGTCTATACTTTGACTCATATTTACACACGTACTCCCCACAATACGTTCGTATGCTTACACTTGTACTCATATTTATACTCATAGTCGCAACAACATACTTGTACTTGTACTTATACGATCACGTTTACACTCATATATATATATATATATATATACTCATACATTCCATTCGTACTTAAACATTCATGTTTTACACTTAATTTTCACATTTACAACCATACTCATGCATCTTATGTTTATACTCATATTTATACTCGTATTCACACTCGTACTTGTGTTCATACTCTCATTTATACGATTTATGTTATACTCGTACTTTTGTTGTACTCTCATTTATACGAATTTTGTCCATACTCACGTCATTCGTTTGTGCTCAAATTGTGCTCACATTTATGCTCATTTTAATACACGTTATGCTTATACTTTTGCTCACACTCCTGGCATGCGTTTTATGTTTATGCTCACGTGCGTGTTCAAATTTAAACTTATACTATGCTCATGCTTTTTACTCAAAATTTATACATTCGCACATGTACACGGGCGAAACCCGAAGGATTCGTTTACGTTAGTCTTATACTATTTGGAACGCGAACATGCTTACATGTTACATTTTTATACGCACACAATCTTATTTTCAAAATTTATGTATACCTTGATTCATACGCAAATTAGTACAAGCTATGCGGATCATGCGACGATTGGTATAATCGCGGGTGCACACGGGATTATAGTAATAAGCGCATGAGAACCATAGAGTGTACTACTGTGTATGGTAAGACATGGAACGTAACATGACACGAATAACGAAACGGACGTAACATGGTCAAAACATGGTGGATACACCGCTGGTACATCCTATATATAAGTGTTTTCACCACGTTACCAAACTTTCGTGAAACGTGCCATGAGAAATTCAGTGTTTTGCACACCTTTTTGGACCTAATGCAAACTTTAAACAACTTACAAACGCATTATGTCCGATTATCCAAGACGAAACTCCATTCTTACTACGCAACTTTTGTATATCCAATACTTATGCCATTCTTATACTTGCATCCACTTAGAGTCAATCGTTCACTTCCATACTCCCACTATTCTCTATTATTCCATGTCTTTGATATGACTCCCATTCACAATCAAGTTTCATCTATTCTCTCTGTGGAATCCTTGGATGCCATCTTTTCAACAGTCTTCCTCTTAGATTTCGAGGACGAAATCTCCTAAAGTAGGGGAGACTGTAACATTTCGTATTTTCAAACTTTCCATTTTTGGAAAGTCTACTTGTACTTTCTACTTTTGTAAGTTGTACCTTTGTTGTACTTGATTCAAATTCCAAAGTTGTACTCGAGACTTGAAATCATAATGAAATTGCATGATTTTATCCATATTTTGTGTTTGAATACTATGAATCATTGAAACTATGAAACTATGTTAAACACGTTGAAACTATGTTAAACACGTTGAAACTATGTTAAACACGTTGAAACTATGTTAAACACGTTGAAACTATGTTAAACACGTAAAAACAGAGAAATTCCATCTTAATTTCGGCTCTTTAATTCATCGTTGCCAAGAGATTACCCTAAACCGTACAAAAATTGGGAATTTATACGCTAATTCGGTAAAAATATTGAAATTTGGGTAACAATGGTTTCTATGTTATTTTATTAATATTTTAGATAAATAAAATAACAATTTAAACTAAATAAATGTGTATTTTGCTGAATTTTATTGAGTTTTATTAAAATTCTTAGTTAACATTAGTTAACTAGGTTAATTCAGCCTTTGGGAATTGGTGGATAACCTAGTTACAATTAACTAGGTTAGTTTATATAAAGGGGTCACTAACTGGGTTAGGAATCCCAGTTAGTCCAGTTAACTTTTAATTAAAAAGAAAGAAAAGCGTGGACCTATGCGTGACCCGGGTTTCGAACCCGCGACCACAAGTTCACAAACAGGCGCCTTAACCAACTGGGCTGTCCTCGTTTGTGTTATTAATCCAGAACCGAATTATAATTAACAACTCATTAATGTCGCTGAATTTGAATCAAACAAGAAACCGCCATGACTGTACGGTTTCATCTTCTTCTTCGACTTCTGAACTTTTAATCCGACCTGACCTTCCATTGACTCGTAACTGAAACCTTCATACCCTTTAAAAACCGCGACCAACCCTCACATCTTCGTTCCTTTCACCCGAAACAACCCGAAACCAAACCGCAAACCCGATCATTCCTCCTTCGCAACAACTTCGCCGGAGTTCTTCGTCGCCGGAACACTTGAATCTTCGCCGGAGTTCGTGACCACCGCACCACCACTCGTTGCCGGTAATTTCTTTTTTTTCCGTTCCGATTTCGTTTATTCCGGTTATTATTACAGTTACTGTTATTATTATTATTATTATTATTATCATTATTATTATTTATTATTATTATTATTATTATTATTATTATTATTATTATTATTATTATTATATAATTCAGTATTATAAGATATAAATACATAAAATCAGGTTTATATATTTTAAATATTAATATATAATACTGAAAATTTTTATAAAAAAAAATCAAATATATCTATTTAGAAAACAAATATACTAATATAATTATTACTAAACATATTTAATTATTTTAAATCTGAAATATTTATTTAAAATCAGAAATTTAATAAAACAGATTTATTTATTAAAATAATCAGATTTATAATTATTATCTATTTATTAAAACATATTTATTATTTCGGAATTTTATTTAAATATTTCAGTTTTATAAAATCAGATTTATTAAAAATCAGTTTTTATTTATTTATTTATTTCAGAATTTATTTCTGAAATTTAATAAAATCAGATTTTATTTATTTATTTATTTCAGAATTTATTTCTGAAATTTAATAAAATAAGATTTTATTTATTTATTTATTTCAGGATTTATTTCTGAAATTTAATAAAATCAGACTTTATTTATTTATTTATTTCGGAATTTATTTCTGAAATTTAATAAAATCAGATTTTATCTAGTTATTTATTTCAGAATTTACAAATCAGAATTATTATTTAATAATATTTAGAAATCATATTTTTGTATATCAGAATTTTATTTCAGAATTATATTTTAAAATCAGGTTATTTATTTATTTTCAGAATCTATAAATCAGAATTATTTATGTATTTCAGAATTATTATCATAAAAATCAGATATATTGTTTTTATTAATTCAGAATATTTATTTTAAATGTTGTTTAAATTATAAATTAATTCTGAATTACTATTTAATTATTATTTGATCATATTTATTAATTTCAGGATTTATATTCTTTAAATCAGAATTATTGTTTATTTAATAAAAATCTAGAAATTTTATTTATTTTATTTTCAGATTTATTTATTTGTTTTATAAACTAGAAACTTTATAAATAAGTTATTTGTTTATAAGATTATTAACTAATGTTGTGGTAATTATTTTAGATTGTTAAAATAATTATTTATCTATTTAAATTCCTATTTATTTTATTGTTCCAACACTTTAGGAATTTTGTATTATTTATGTCTTATTATCTAAATTATTCTATAAATTCCCAAATAATTAATCAAATCCTCAAACTAATAGGGTAATTCTCTTGTGCACGATCTTCTTGGAAAATCCCTGATTCTATTATCTTTTTCCAATATACGCAACGCAACCTAAGGTGAGTATACTTGACCCATTTTCTTTTTACACGTTTTGGGTGTAGTATGCATTTCCTTATCAAAAACACAATGATAAACACTTTTATTGCACAATCTATCCATACTATTGTGAAACTACTTGATCATTGATTATCTATGTTGTGCTGATGTTAACATCTATGGCTATATGTTCATTAACTTTGCAAGCCTCCCCTATCAATGGCAGCGCTGTAGGTTGTAACGCCCCTCCCGTATATACGGGTATTGTTAGGTTTAATCTATTAACTCTATTACCACCCTTTCGAGGGTTAGGCTATGTTAATTGCGTAACTATGGTTTGGACATGTGGATTTCATCGTTACGAGTATGACAGTTAATTGAATATCAGTTGTTCACATGGATTAGATTTGATAAACTATTTAACTCTATTATGCTATATTCAAACCTGTATACTCGCCAGCAATTATTTGTTGATTGTATTTTAAATGCATACTGCAGGCTGAGGATTCAAGAAAACAAGAAAAGGCTAGGATGGCTTAGAAACCCATCAACTATTTAAATTTCCAAATCTATGTTATGTATTTGAACTTTCCTATATATTGTATGAAACTTATGATTATCAATGAAATAAACTTTAATTATTGTCACAATTAGTGTTATGATGTCTTTGAACAGTTTGTACGTCTCATCTCGATGTTTCCGCCATCGGTTGGGGTGTGACAGATTGGTATCAGAGCCATAACTATAGGGAATTAGGTAGAATTGCTATACTTTTCCCTAGTCTATAGTAGGAGTACTCTGATACCAGATTGGTATCAGAGCCATAACTATAGGGAATTAGGATTGCCTTGCTTTACCTAGTCTATAGTTTAAGAGCTTTCTCATTTACTTGCTGTTAAAGACATTATCCTTTGCTTTCTCCTTTGCTTCTCTCTATTCTTTTGGACTTCTAATATACAAGCCTTTCCTAAGGCTAACACAATACACACTTGGAAGCTTTGAAGACACTCTTATAACACAATCGAAATGATTCATCAAGATAGGGGTGATTCCCACACTTGGTGATGATTTTCACTCAGCTATACTTTGATTTTGCACGAAATCTACCCTCAAGTTAGGAGTGATATCCAAATCTTGATGGGAGTTTTCCATTTCCTAATCTAGTGGACCCTCATCTTTGGATGGGTACTAACCACGTTAGGGTACGATGTTATCAAGTTAGAGGTGAAACTCGCATCTTGTTAACTAGTCCCATTCCTTGATTTTCGATCTCGCCAAAGTTTCGATTTACCCAATCGATTAAGGACGTGTAGTAACTGGAAGGACAAACATCGTTAGTCGCTCCTCGATGAGAATGTTTGTCTATTAGGCCAAAGCACGTTTCCTTAATTCGAAAAGGACTTCGATTCACTTTGGAATAGTCTATGTTACGTTCCGTGACACTCCATATTTATTGATAAAATCTCTTTTTATGCTATCTCAATTATCATGTGATTTATATTTGAGCGTTATCTTCAATTCAAATTTGGGAACACGAAGCACGTTATTATCGCAATCCAAAACAATTAATAACTACTCTCTTTCGTGAACAAACTAAATTTATATTGCTTTCATTATTCTATGTGAAACATCATTCTATGTGTAATACTATGTTAAACTATGTGAAACTATTTGGTAATCCATGTGAGAAACTATGTGCTATGTGATGCATACATGAAGTCAATTTTCCTAAACAAAAACATTATGATTAAAAGTCTCATCCATTTCTTGTTTTGAATTTCTAGATGTCATCATCTCGTCAGTACTCTCACTCTCCCAGAAAATCCAAGTTCCTTTTTATCAGATGTACACTTTATTATCTTCGATCTTTTATGATGAAACTCTTCCTTGTCAATTTTGAACCATTTTTAGGATTTCACTTTTGCGCATACATCATACGATTATACATCATTAGCATGCATAATTTTAATTACACTTTCGTAACAACGAGTGAAGACATATCATCGAGATAGGAGTGATTTCCTTACCTTGACGATTAACTTCGCTTCTTTTCTCATCTTACAACGACCTCACCAACGGATTTGGGGTGATTCCCTTACCTAGGTGATCGTTACCAATACTTTCTTTAATAGATTATATTGCGTAAACACGATCATGTTTATACCTAAATCATTTATCATGTATTTCAAAATGCTTCAGTTATTTAGACGTATCTCCTATTCTATAATCTATTTTCACATCGCTCGCATACACAAAAATTTTCAATGTTACCAAAAACGCGTATTCCTCGATTTCAAAAATTTCACAAAATACTACTGTCACCCTAATCAGTTTAATAAATCTATTGCCCACAAAATTTCGTATTCCACGTAATTACTAAAACGCACTCATCTCGCATCACTATACTAAAGAATTCTAAATTTCCAATTGAGAATCAAACCAACTTTTCATACAGAATATTACAAATATTATCCGATCAGTTATCAAAACTCTTTTCAAGATCAACAAAAACATTTTATTAAGGACACCTTTCACGATCACCAGGTTCATATACCAGAATTCCTTTTCCTAAGGTTAAACCTTTTCACTAGAATCTGTAAACTTCGAAGTTAGTAATACAAAAAAAAAAAACTTCTTAAAACGATGCAAACTTTTTAATTCGAAGAACTTTTCAAAACCTCGCTTGGTACGTTAATTAAATTCAAAACACGTGGGCAAGGAAACTTTATAAGGACGACAAATTTTCAGCTATGAAATTTTTTTTTTTCTTTAAAACCATAATAGCACTTCCATTCTGTTACAAAGTATCCTTTCGCATAATCAAAAGATGTTTTCCTTTATATTCTCTTTACAATTCACAAACTAGATTCTACATTCCTGACAACTCAATCTAATTTAACTTCACGTTTTGCACAGACAACTATATATGTATATCATTTTACACGTTTTAGTCAATATCTCACAACAATCTCACGCGTCTCACTCGTTCTCTTTTTCCTTTCATATTCAAAACTTTAAACCTTTTATGCGCATAAACTCATGTATTTTGATTTTATATTATAAACAAAATCATTAATCCCTACGTCCATACTTATACATTTTATGCTTTCACTTATGTTCACACTTACGCATTTATGTTATACTCACGATTCAAAACTCATACGTTTTACGTTTATACACACACTCACAATTATACATTTACGTGATACTTAAATTCATATTCATACACCTTCGTTTTACTTATAATCATATACACATTCATACGTATGCAATTTGCGTATACGCTTATACCGCTATGTTTATACTTGTATTTATATTCAGACACATTCTCACGTCTGTTATGATCCTCGTATTTATATACTCATAACTACCACGACACGTTTCGTGTCTATACTTTGACTCATATTTACACACGTACTCCCCACAATACGTTCGTATGCTTACACTTGTACTCATATTTATACTCATAGTCGCAACAACATACTTGTACTTGTACTTATACGATCACGTTTACACTCATATATATATATATATATATATATATATATATATATATACTCATACATTCCATTCGTACTTAAACATTCATGTTTTACACTTAATTTTCACATTTACAACCATACTCATGCATCTTATGTTTATACTCATATTTATACTCGTATTCACACTCGTACTTGTGTTCATACTCTCATTTATACGATTTATGTTATACTCGTACTTTTGTTGTACTCTCATTTATACGAATTTTGTCCATACTCACGTCATTCGTTTGTGCTCAAATTGTGCTCACATTTATGCTCATTTTAATACACGTTATGCTTATACTTTTGCTCACACTCCTGGCATGCGTTTTATGTTTATGCTCACGTGCGTGTTCAAATTTAAACTTATACTATGCTCATGCTTTTTACTCAAAATTTATACATTCGCACATGTACACGGGCGAAACCCGAAGGATTCGTTTACGTTAGTCTTATACTATTTGGAACGCGAACATGCTTACATGTTACATTTTTATACGCACACAATCTTATTTTCAAAATTTATGTATACCTTGATTCATACGCAAATTAGTACAAGCTATGCGGATCATGCGACGATTGGTATAATCGCGGGTGCACACGGGATTATAGTAATAAGCGCATGAGAACCATAGAGTGTACTACTGTGTATGGTAAGACATGGAACGTAACATGACACGAATAACGAAACGGACGTAACATGGTCAAAACATGGTGGATACACCGCTGGTACATCCTATATATAAGTGTTTTCACCACGTTACCAAACTTTCGTGAAACGTGCCATGAGAAATTCAGTGTTTTGCACACCTTTTTGGACCTAATGCAAACTTTAAACAACTTACAAACGCATTATGTCCGATTATCCAAGACGAAACTCCATTCTTACTACGCAACTTTTGTATATCCAATACTTATGCCATTCTTATACTTGCATCCACTTAGAGTCAATCGTTCACTTCCATACTCCCACTATTCTCTATTATTCCATGTCTTTGATATGACTCCCATTCACAATCAAGTTTCATCTATTCTCTCTGTGGAATCCTTGGATGCCATCTTTTCAACAGTCTTCCTCTTAGATTTCGAGGACGAAATCTCCTAAAGTAGGGGAGACTGTAACATTTCGTATTTTCAAACTTTCCATTTTTGGAAAGTCTACTTGTACTTTCTACTTTTGTAAGTTGTACCTTTGTTGTACTTGATTCAAATTCCAAAGTTGTACTCGAGACTTGAAATCATAATGAAATTGCATGATTTTATCCATATTTTGTGTTTGAATACTATGAATCATTGAAACTATGAAACTATGTTAAACACGTTGAAACTATGTTAAACACGTTGAAACTATGTTAAACACGTTGAAACTATGTTAAACACGTTGAAACTATGTTAAACACGTAAAAACAGAGAAATTCCATCTTAATTTCGGCTCTTTAATTCATCGTTGCCAAGAGATTACCCTAAACCGTACAAAAATTGGGAATTTATACGCTAATTCGGTAAAAATATTGAAATTTGGGTAACAATGGTTTCTATGTTATTTTATTAATATTTTAGATAAATAAAATAACAATTTAAACTAAATAAATGTGTATTTTGCTGAATTTTATTGAGTTTTATTAAAATTCTTAGTTAACATTAGTTAACTAGGTTAATTCAGCCTTTGGGAATTGGTGGATAACCTAGTTACAATTAACTAGGTTAGTTTATATAAAGGGGTCACTAACTGGGTTAGGAATCCCAGTTAGTCCAGTTAACTTTTAATTAAAAAGAAAGAAAAGCGTGGACCTATGCGTGACCCGGGTTTCGAACCCGCGACCACAAGTTCACAAACAGGCGCCTTAACCAACTGGGCTGTCCTCGTTTGTGTTATTAATCCAGAACCGAATTATAATTAACAACTCATTAATGTCGCTGAATTTGAATCAAACAAGAAACCGCCATGACTGTACGGTTTCATCTTCTTCTTCGACTTCTGAACTTTTAATCCGACCTGACCTTCCATTGACTCGTAACTGAAACCTTCATACCCTTTAAAAACCGCGACCAACCCTCACATCTTCGTTCCTTTCACCCGAAACAACCCGAAACCAAACCGCAAACCCGATCATTCCTCCTTCGCAACAACTTCGCCGGAGTTCTTCGTCGCCGGAACACTTGAATCTTCGCCGGAGTTCGTGACCACCGCACCACCACTCGTTGCCGGTAATTTCTTTTTTTTCCGTTCCGATTTCGTTTATTCCGGTTATTATTACCGTTACTGTTATTATTATTATTATTATTATTATCATTATTATTTATTATTATTATTATTATTATTATTATTATTATTATTATTATTATATAATTCAGTATTATAAGATATAAATACATAAAATCAGGTTTATATATTTTAAATATTAATATATAATACTGAAAATTTTTATAAAAAAAAATCAAATATATCTATTTAGAAAACAAATATACTAATATAATTATTACTAAACATATTTAATTATTTTAAATCTGAAATATTTATTTAAAATCAGAAATTTAATAAAACAGATTTATTTATTAAAATAATCAGATTTATAATTATTATCTATTTATTAAAACATATTTATTATTTCGGAATTTTATTTAAATATTTCAGTTTTATAAAATCAGATTTATTAAAAATCAGTTTTTATTTATTTATTTATTTCAGAATTTATTTCTGAAATTTAATAAAATCAGATTTTATTTATTTATTTATTTCAGAATTTATTTCTGAAATTTAATAAAATAAGATTTTATTTATTTATTTATTTCAGGATTTATTTCTGAAATTTAATAAAATCAGACTTTATTTATTTATTTATTTCGGAATTTATTTCTGAAATTTAATAAAATCAGATTTTATCTAGTTATTTATTTCAGAATTTACAAATCAGAATTATTATTTAATAATATTTAGAAATCATATTTTTGTATATCAGAATTTTATTTCAGAATTATATTTTAAAATCAGGTTATTTATTTATTTTCAGAATCTATAAATCAGAATTATTTATGTATTTCAGAATTATTATCATAAAAATCAGATATATTGTTTTTATTAATTCAGAATATTTATTTTAAATGTTGTTTAAATTATAAATTAATTCTGAATTACTATTTAATTATTATTTGATCATATTTATTAATTTCAGGATTTATATTCTTTAAATCAGAATTATTGTTTATTTAATAAAAATCTAGAAATTTTATTTATTTTATTTTCAGATTTATTTATTTGTTTTATAAACTAGAAACTTTATAAATAAGTTATTTGTTTATAAGATTATTAACTAATGTTGTGGTAATTATTTTAGATTGTTAAAATAATTATTTATCTATTTAAATTCCTATTTATTTTATTGTTCCAACACTTTAGGAATTTTGTATTATTTATGTCTTATTATCTAAATTATTCTATAAATTCCCAAATAATTAATCAAATCCTCAAACTAATAGGGTAATTCTCTTGTGCACGATCTTCTTGGAAAATCCCTGATTCTATTATCTTTTTCCAATATACGCAACGCAACCTAAGGTGAGTATACTTGACCCATTTTCTTTTTACACGTTTTGGGTGTAGTATGCATTTCCTTATCAAAAACACAATGATAAACACTTTTATTGCACAATCTATCCATACTATTGTGAAACTACTTGATCATTGATTATCTATGTTGTGCTGATGTTAACATCTATGGCTATATGTTCATTAACTTTGCAAGCCTCCCCTATCAATGGCAGCGCTGTAGGTTGTAACGCCCCTCCCGTATATACGGGTATTGTTAGGTTTAATCTATTAACTCTATTACCACCCTTTCGAGGGTTAGGCTATGTTAATTGCGTAACTATGGTTTGGACATGTGGATTTCATCGTTACGAGTATGACAGTTAATTGAATATCAGTTGTTCACATGGATTAGATTTGATAAACTATTTAACTCTATTATGCTATATTCAAACCTGTATACTCGCCAGCAATTATTTGTTGATTGTATTTTAAATGCATACTGCAGGCTGAGGATTCAAGAAAACAAGAAAAGGCTAGGATGGCTTAGAAACCCATCAACTATTTAAATTTCCAAATCTATGTTATGTATTTGAACTTTCCTATATATTGTATGAAACTTATGATTATCAATGAAATAAACTTTAATTATTGTCACAATTAGTGTTATGATGTCTTTGAACAGTTTGTACGTGTCATCTCGATGTTTCCGCCATCGGTTGGGGTGTGACAGTATTGTCCCATGTTAAACAAACCAAATGTCATAGCAAAATGAAGGCATGTGATGTAAACAATTGTACTAAGTATGCTAAGTAAACATACGAAGCAGAAATGTTCATGTAAATCAATGTGTCCATATGCTGAGTAAACATATGCAACGGAAATGTTCATGTAAATCAATGTGTCCATATCCTGAGTAAACATATGCAACGGAAATGTTCATGTAAATCAATGTGTCCATATGCTGAGTAAACATATGCAACAGAAATGTTCATGTAAATCAATGTGTCCATATGCTGAGTAAACATATGCAACAGAAATGTAATGTAAATCAAATGTACTAAGTACGCACACAATGGGCATACATAGCATGAAATGTAATGAAATCGTGTACTATAATGTACTAACAACATAGCAGGCATATGATGTGGAAACATGGAAAGCATGAAAGTAACAGATAGGCACATGTGTTTCACCCCAAAACAGTTTGGAAAACAGTAAAAGAGGGGTTCAATGTACTCACCTGAGGTTGCTTTGTTGTTCTTGTGAAATAACCAGGTAATGCGAGAGGTCACGGAATATCAACGACACCTAATAGGTAGTTATGTTAATATACCGGACCAAATCGGAAGATCGGATAGTACGCGGGTTCGTAAACCAAACGAGTATGGAGACTCGTGTAATATGGTTCAACAAAGCCTACATACTAAAATGAAACTTAACCTAAGTGCTTACGGTCCATCACAACCCGTTTAGGTAGCTTATGCCACCTTACGCGTCGTTCGCGTAGAACGCGTTCGGAACGCCTAACATCGTGACCATAAGGTATAACCTCGGAAGGTTATAGTTATGGTCACCTAATGTGTTTGGTCAGGTCCTAATGACCGACCAAATGGGTCGGGTTCGAAAGCATAAGCGATGGTTTAGATCGCTTACCTTACGACCCTATATAAGCACTAAACTAAAAGTGACGAGCTAAGCATGTTAGAACATGCTTAACTAAGTTTGAAAACAGGTTTGACATCAAAACAAACGGCTTTGATGCCCACGAGTAGTTTGGTTACAAAACATGCAAGAATGCACATTTTGGCCGAAACTACGACTCGTCACCGAGCCTAGATAACGTGGTGATCAGTAGGTATGGTCACTATGGACCATAACCATCGTGATCACGCTCACGTTATGAAGTTCCATGAACTTCGCATCGACCATAAGCTGGTCAATGCAGAAAGTCAACAAAACGTTGACTTTCGGACTCGAAAAGCGAATAAAAGAGCGAAAGAAGACTTACGGAGGGTCCCAGAGTGCTAATCAAGATCCAATAGCTCAGGTATGAAGCATAAGCATCAACTTAGAGCATTTAGATCTGATTTGTGGGTTTTTACACAAAAGGGGGGGGTATTTATAGGAAAGGTGGAACCGTTAGGATCGTTTTATCGAATAACGTGCTTTGATCTCGTGCGTACACGTGTCCAGGGGTTAGATTCAGTGTACTTGACCCTTGGCCCTTCATTTGGGTGAAAAGGCATCGCCCTTTGATCGAACGAAAGGCCAGATTCTGCATTAAATGCAGAATCTGCTGTCAGACATGTTCACGCGGCCCGCGTGAAAGTGGGTGCAGGTCTTACGCGGGTCGCCTAGCCCCGTCTGATCTGCACCACTTGCAGAATTTACGTATTCAGCCCCTGTTGCGTTTTTAAGCTATTTCCAGCCCCTTTAAGGCCTGTAAAGTCACCTTTAAGGCCCAAAAATGATGCCTAAACATTGTGGACATGAAACATGCCCAAAAATATGTCGGATGTCGGTTCGTTTGGCCGTACGATCGCGATGTTCGCTTAATTACGACGAAATGCGCATAAGCGTGAAAGACGATCCAAATGACGCGACGAATGGATTTTTCTCATGCCAATCACTAAGGCATAATATAAGGATGCTTACATAAATTTTTGGATGTCCGGATGTATTCAGAACGTAAGTTATGCGCGAAAGTGCAAACTTGTGCACTTTTTGACACTTTTAGCCCCTGAATGATCCAAAAGTTTGTTTTAGCATACCAAACCCCTCAAAGCCTATTTCTAAGCTATGTAAAGGATATTTATGGTATGTTTAACTTATGGACATGTTCCGGAATGTTCGTTACAGTTCAAATTGGCATACTTTCGCAGTTTGTCAAGTTTAGTCCCTGTAAGCGAATTAACTTGTTTTTGCTATACCAAAGCCTTCAAAACTTATTTCTAAGTT
Organism: Helianthus annuus; assembly: GCF_002127325.2. Taxonomy (NCBI): domain Eukaryota; kingdom Viridiplantae; phylum Streptophyta; class Magnoliopsida; order Asterales; family Asteraceae; genus Helianthus; species Helianthus annuus. The sequence continues at coordinate 80,394,960 of NC_035448.2, forward strand.
ATGTAAAGGTTATTTAAGGTACGTTGAGTATATGTTGATGTTCCGGAGTATTTGTCGCACTAAACTGAGTACGTTTACGCACTAGTTAGCGTATAACTCTCCAGAAAGTGATGTAGAGTTTGGAATTGAATAAAAGTCAAAACACGAAAAATGTAAAACACAATGAAACAAACATTGGGATCAAATAACATTATTTTATTGATAATTGAACTGTTCATGATGATTACAAGCACAAATGTTACATGCTTCTACAAGCAGAATTTAAAATTTCGGGACGAAATTTATTTAACGGGGGGAGAATGTGACAACCCTCACAAAACCAGGTATCCGTACGACTTAATTAACTATTAATTGTTGCCTAATTACTGTGCTTAACTGAGATTTCTGATAAGCTGTGACAACTCGAGTTTCTGACTTTCACTTTCGCATTAGATGCGCGTTGACTTTGACTGTTTAGTTGTTTGGATTGTGGACTTGAAATTGTACGCGTTGTGTTTTAATGAAACGTATTGTCGTTTTGCCTATATGTGATTACTTGCTGAGGTAGAAAATAATATTAGAATTATTATTAAAACGCTTAGTCTAGATCACGAAACATGACTTACAGATCGAAGGATCACGAAACATAACCTTCGATTCGAAGGATCAACTTTCGGTTCGAAGGATCACGAAACATATCCTTCGACCAAGGACTCTATCCTTCGAACAAAGATAGGATCCTTCGACATCTTTCGGCCCAGTCTTTCTAATGGGCTTGGCCCATTCCTGTGATACGTTTTATATACGTGAATGCATGTAAGTCGACAGTTATTTCAAAAACCCTAGTTCTATTGTGTGTGTGTGACGGCATAGCAGACCCATTCTCTGTTCGAAGATCTCGTTCCGTAATCCAGATTTTCCGGTTAGTGTGTGATGTTGTTTATGTTAATAGATGATGCTTTGAGTGTATATGATTTCATGATTTATCAATTGTCTTGCAATATGTTGTTTGTATGTTAACCGGATATGTATGTTAATCGGATATGGATGTTAATCGGATATGTATGTTAATCGGATATGGATATTAATCGGATGTGTATGTTAATCGGATCTGTTGTGATGATGTTTAATGATAATGTTTTGTGGATCGGCTGTGATATTATGCAATTCGGAATTTTTATTGTTCATGGAACCGGAACATAATATGATTAAGTGTTATTATTGTTCATGTGGTTAAATTAGGGTTCATGAGGTTTAATATGAAACTCCCTGTTTGATCGATTCTGAGGTAACCAAATACTTGAATTTGTGTTAATTGATAATCACGGATAAACTTGGAAACTTTGAGTAAACGTAACTGATATTTATCGAAAGATATTAGTTATTCGAAACATAGTTGTGACCGAAAGATACTTGTTAGTCGAAACATAGTTGTGACCGAAAGATACTTGTTAGTCGAAACATAGTTGTGACCGAAAGATGCTTGTTAGTCGAAACATAGTTGTTGTGACCGAAAGATACTTGTCCTTCGAACCATAGTAGTGTTGACCGAAGGATAGCATTGACCGAAACATAGTTATGTTGACCGAAAGATAACAGCGTGGTCGAAAGATGACATTTGGTCGAAAGATGACATTTGGTCCGAAACATAACAATTGGTCCGAAAGATAACTGTGATAACTAATATGTCGAAAGATAACAGTTGGGTCGAAAGATAATGGGGGGTTATAAACATACTTTGAATGATGGAATGTATGCTTGATTTATTTGGCATGCCATGCTTGGTGATGAATGTTAACATTTGTATTCGTGTACACTAGCTGATGATTAAATGTGAAATGATACGTGTTGTGCCGATATGCAAACTGACTGTTATGTGATACATGATTGATGCATGATATTGGCTATCAAGCACTATGTGACATTAGATTGCATGCGTATCATTGCGAACATGAACTGATTTGTTATACGTGCATACAATAGGACGTGAGTAATTACTTGTGAGTGCATAACCTAGCATACCGAGCAAACCAAGGTGAGTTCACACTCCTACTAAGGCATGGGATTCCCGGGTCGTGGGAATGGGTTAAAGGTTATCATTGACTAAGAACGTATATATGCTTTTCCTAGACTATCACCTATCATGGTCCTCGGATGTCAGGACGGTTCCGTAGGTTGGGATAACACCTACGTGGTCACATGCCAATTACTGCCTCGGATGTCAGGCACGCACGTAAAACCTACGTGTACGCATTACTTACTTCTATCCTCGGTTATGAAGGATACGTGCGTAAAACCTACGCACACCCCATATGCGCTACTGTTCTCGGACGAAGAACAGGGATAATACGAATAGTCTAGTGGTCACATAACATGGGAAGCCCCCACCTGTATAACTTACTATTGGCCCTGTAGAGCCACCCGTTACTTACTGTTACGCATTTACTTACTGTGAACTCGCTCAACTAGTTTGTTGATCATTCTGTTACATGCCTTGCAGATCGTTAGGTACTTGGAGCTTGCACTGGAGAAGCGAGTCGTTGTGGGCAAGGATCGTGGTTTCTACGTTGAACTATTATGACATTTAAAACTATTAACTATTGTTGGTTTATTTACTATGCTTCCGCTACACTTTGAAACTATGGTTATGTTTTGAACACCTATCGTATTGAATGGATGGTTTACATTTATTTTACTTAATATTAATTACATGTTCAATATGATTGGTGGCTTGATCCTGGTCAGTCACGCTCCCAAGCGGTGATACTCCGCGTGTGGATTTTGGGGGTGTGACAGATTGGTATCAGAGCCATTGGTTATAGAGAACTTGGTTTTAATATGGAAAAACGTTTTTATTAAAACCAGACTATAACCAGAACAGTGCTCTCAACGATCCACAACGACGCTTCGCTCCACGTGCAAGACTCAACTTCCTAGGTAATAAGGTTTATGTTTATTGCCTACATGCTAGAATTTGCATAGAACTTTGCTCGTAGTATGCTTACATTACCTTGCTCACAACTTGTCATTGCATGAGAATACTTATGTGCTTACACTCTTCTGTCATCGCACTATTCGCGAACCTTTCTCACTTATGTTGCCTTTGATGTGAAGATCAATGGCCGCACGAATTAACATGACTCAAGCCCAGCTAGAGGCTCTCGTTGCTGCGGCAGTTGCAGCCGCCCAAGCAGGTAGTATACCCTGCAGTATAGACACTAGGATCTTTAGATCCTACATTAATTCTCGTACTTAACTTTGCCCTATTCGTACACAATAGGTCAACCCGCTCAGCAACAACCTGGGTGCACCTTCAAGAATTTCATGGATTGTCGTCCTAGCTCGTTCAGTGGCACGGAGGGAGCAGTTGGACTCCTCCACTGGTTTGAAAAGCTCGAGTCGGTTTTCGAAATGTGTGAATGCCCTGAGGCTCGCAGGGTGAAGTTCGCCACTGGCACACTTGAAGGGATTGCGCTCACTTGGTGGAACGCACAAGTGCAGATCTTAGGGTTGGCAGCTGCTAACGCCACACCCTGGAATGATTTCAAAGAACTGATCAAGAGGGAATACTGCACTAGAGAAGACATTCACAAGTTGGAGGACGAGTTGTATAACTTGAAAATGGTTGGTTCGGAAATCGAAGCTTACACCAAGAGATCAAATGAGTTGGCTGTGTTATGTCCAACTATGGTGGACCCTCCATACAAGCGTATTGAGTTGTATCTCAAAGGTTTGGCACCAGAAATACAGAGCCACGTTACCTCGGCTAACCTCAACAACATCCAGGAAATCCAGCGTCTCGCTCATCGCATCACCGATCAGGCAGTGGATCAGAATAAACTGCCTAAGCGCGTCAGCGCTACTGCTACAGTCACTCCTTCAGCTACTTCCGTTACCCTCAGTGACAACAAGAGGAAATGGGAGGGGGATTCAAGCAAAGCATCAATTTCGGTTCAGTCCCAGAATCAGCAGCGAAAGACTGGCAACTATCAAAGCCCTAACCAGCAGTCGTCAGGTAGCCACAGGCAGGGTGGATATCGCGGAAACCTTCCAAAGTGTAACAACTGCAACAGGCACCACAACGGCCAGTGTAACAAGGGCCGTTGTCAAAGATGCCTCAAGATGGGTCACGAGGCCAAAGACTGTAGAAGCCCTCGTCCTGCGAATCAGGATCAGCAGCATCCACCGGCACAGCAGAATCAACAACAGGGCAACAAGGGGTGCTACAATTGTGGTGCTGAAGGTCACATCAAGAGACACTGCCCTCAGCTAAACAGGAACCAGAACAACAACAACAATCAGGGCAACGGGAACAATAACAACAATAACGGGGGAAACAACAACAACAATGGCAACGAAGCTCGGGGTCGTGCTTTTGTGCTAGGTCGGGGTGACGCAGTGAATGATCCCAATGTGGTTATGGGTAAGTTTCTTCTCGACGATATTTATGTTACTATCTTATTTGATTCGGGTGCTGATACAAGCTATATGTCATTGAAAATGAGTAAATTATTAAAACGTACACCAACACCCCTAGACACCAAACACGTCGTAGAACTAGCCAATGGTAAAAGTGTAGAAGCCGCACAGGTAGTCAAGGGTTGTAGTATTGTTCTAGCGGGTCAGACTTTCTCGATTGATCTCATACCCATAGTTTTGGGTAGTTTCGACGTCGTCATCGGTATGGATTGGTTATCCCAACATCACGCGGAGATCTTATGCAAAGAAAAAGTTATTCGTATTCCTCGCTCCAGTCAAGAACCTCTCGAAGTACAAGGTGACAAGAGTGGTGCTGTGGTTGGCATCATCTCTTTCTTAAAGGCGCAGAAATGTTTACGAAAGGGACATACTGCCATTCTGGCACTTGTCACTGACGCATCAGCAAAGGAAAAGAAGCTGGAGGATATACCAGTTGTGCGTGATTTTCCTCAAGTGTTTCCTGAAGATTTACCTGGCTTACCTCCTCATCGTCAAGTCGAGTTTCAGATTGAGTTAGCTCCTGGAGCAGCACCAATAGCCCGCGCACCGTATCGTTTAGCTCCAACTGAACTGGAAGAACTGTCGAAGCAGCTGCAAGAGCTCTTGGAAAAGGGCTTTATTCGTCCAAGCTCTTCGCCTTGGGGAGCTCCAGTGTTATTTGTGAAGAAGAAAGACGGTACGTTCAGGATGTGCATCGACTACCGCGAACTCAATAAGGTGACGGTGAAGAACCGTTATCCTCTTCCGCGCATAGATGACCTATTCGACCAGTTGCAAGGGTCGTGTTACTATTCCAAGATTGATTTAAGGTCAGGGTATCATCAGCTGAGAGTCCGGGATGAGGACGTCTCCAAAACCGCTTTCAGAACTCGCTACGGTCATTACGAGTTTCTTGTCATGCCATTCGGGCTTACGAACGCGCCTGCAGTCTTCATGGATCTTATGAACAGGGTGTGCAAACCTTATCTTGATAAGTTTGTTATCGTTTTCATCGACGACATCTTGATTTACTCCAAGAGTCAGGAGGAGCACGAGCAGCACTTACGTCTTATCTTGGAACTTCTTCGAAAAGAGCAATTGTACGCAAAGTTTTCAAAATGCGACTTCTGGCTTCGTGAAGTCCACTTCTTAGGCCATGTGGTGAACAAGGATGGGATTCATGTCGATCCATCCAAGGTTGATTCGATCAGAAACTGGCCAGCACCACGTACACCGACAGAAATACGCCAATTCTTGGGTTTGGCGGGTTACTACAGGCGATTTATTAAAGACTTCTCAAAGATCGCGCAACCACTTACTATGCTAACACAGAAAGGTGTCGTTTACAGATGGGGTAATACGCAAGAGACCGCTTTTCAGTACTTAAAGGATAGGCTTTGCAGCGCACCTATTCTCTCATTGCCAGAGGGCACGGATGACTTCGTGGTTTATTGTGACGCATCGATACAGGGGCTTGGTTGTGTATTGATGCAGCGGGATAAAGTTATTGCCTACGCTTCACGGCAACTCAAGGTTCATGAACGGAACTACACGACGCACGATTTAGAGCTGGGAGCTGTTGTTTTCGCGCTTAAGATATGGCGACACTACCTGTACGGTACCAAGTGCACGATTTACACCGATCACAGGAGTCTCGAGCATATTCTTAAGCAAAAGGATTTGAATATGCGTCAACGGAGATGGGTTGAACTTCTAAACGACTATGAATGCGCCATCAAGTATCATCCAGGCAAGGCCAATGTTGTGGCTGATGCCCTCAGTCGGAAAGACACTCTACCTAAGCGCGTGCGAGCGCTACAGCTTACTATTCAGTCCAGTCTTCCTGCACAGATACGAGCTGCTCAGTTAGAAGCACTGAAACCCGAAAACGTCAAAGCTGAAGCCTTACGCGGCTCAAGGCAACGCATGGAACAAAAGGAAGACGGCGCCTACTATGTAACGGGGCGTATTTGGGTCCCACTTTATGGCGGTTTACGCGAACTTGTAATGGATGAAGCTCACAAGTCTCGCTATTCGGTACATCCAGGGTCGGATAAAATGTACCACGACATCAGCACTACTTATTGGTGGCCTAGTATGAAGGCTCACATCGCTACGTACGTTGGAAAATGCTTAACCTGTGCGAGAGTCAAGGTTGAATATCAGAAACCAGCTGGTCTACTTCAGCAGCCTAAGATACCGCAATGGAAATGGGAAGAAATTTCCATGGATTTTGTTACAGGTCTACCTAGATCTCAGCGTGGGAACGATACAATATGGGTCATAGTTGATCGACTCACCAAGTCTGCACACTTCCTGCCGATCAAGGAAACGGACAAGTTCTCCACTCTCGCAGACGTCTATCTTAAAGAAGTTGTTTCGAGGCACGGAGTGCCCACCTCTATTATTTCGGATCGCGATGCACGATTCACGTCAGAGCTTTGGCAAGCGATGCACAAATCCTTCGGCTCACGATTAGACATGAGCACAGCATATCATCCTCAGACGGATGGGCAGTCTGAGCGAACTATCCAAACTCTAGAAGATATGCTTCGAGCGTGCGTTATCGATTTCGGCAACGGCTGGGAAAAGCACCTCCCTTTAGTGGAGTTTTCATACAATAACAGTTACCACACCAGCATTCAAGCCGCTCCATTTGAGGCATTGTACGGACGTAAATGCCGGTCACCTCTCTGTTGGGCAGAGGTGGGGGATAGTCAAATTACGGGTCCAGAGATTGTAGTGGACGCCACAGAAAAGATTGCGCAGATACGACAACGCATGGCGGCAGCACGCGACCGTCAGAAAGCCTACGCGGACAAGCGTAGAAAGCCATTGGAATTTGAGGTCGGGGACCGGGTTTTATTGAAAGTTTCACCCTGGAAGGGTGTGGTTCGATTTGGTAAACGAGGCAAACTGAATCCGCGGTACGTCGGACCATTCGAAATCTTAGAAAAGATTGGCAAAGTAGCCTACAAGTTGAACTTACCAGCTGAACTCGGAGCAGTTCACAATGTCTTTCATGTGTCGAATCTGAAGAAATGCCTATCAGATGAGACCCTTATAGTTCCTTTTAAGGAACTCACTATCGACGAGCGGTTGCAGTTCGTCGAGGAACCAGTTGAAATCACGGACCGGGATGTTAAGGTCCTCAAACACAAGAGAATCCCTCTTGTTCGAGTTCGTTGGAACTCCCAGCGTGGTCCAGAGTATACCTGGGAACGCGAAGACCAGATGAAAGAAAAGTACCCCCAGCTATTCGAAACCAATGCATCCACTTCTGAGGCTGAAGCTACTACTACTGAATTTCGGGACGAAATTCCAAATCAACGGGGGGATGATGTGACACCCCAGGAAAACCAGTGAACGATGTAACTTACCCAGCTTCCTCAGTGAGTGCGTACCAAATTTCGGGACGAAATTTCTTTTAAGTTGGGGATAATGTGACAACTCGAGTTTCTGACTTTCACTTTCGCATTAGATGCGCGTTGACTTTGACTGTTTAGTTGTTTGGATTGTGGACTTGAAATTGTACGCGTTGTGTTTTAATGAAACGTATTGTCGTTTTGCCTATATGTGATTACTTGCTGAGGTAGAAAATAATATTAGAATTATTATTAAAACGCTTAGTCTAGATCACGAAACATGACTTACAGATCGAAGGATCACGAAACATAACCTTCGATTCGAAGGATCAACTTTCGGTTCGAAGGATCACGAAACATATCCTTCGACCAAGGACTCTATCCTTCGAACAAAGATAGGATCCTTCGACATCTTTCGGCCCAGTCTTTCTAATGGGCTTGGCCCATTCCTGTGATACGTTTTATATACGTGAATGCATGTAAGTCGACAGTTATTTCAAAAACCCTAGTTCTATTGTGTGTGTGTGACGGCATAGCAGACCCATTCTCTGTTCGAAGATCTCGTTCCGTAATCCAGATTTTCCGGTTAGTGTGTGATGTTGTTTATGTTAATAGATGATGCTTTGAGTGTATATGATTTCATTATTTATCAATTGTATTGCAATATGTTGTTTGTATGTTAACCGGATATGTATGTTAATCGGATATGGATGTTAATCGGATATGGATATTAATCGGATGTGTATGTTAATCGGATCTGTTGTGATGATGTTTAATGATAATGTTTTGTGGATCAGCTGTGATATTATGCAATTCAGAATTTTTATTGTTCATGGAACCGGAACATAATATGATTAAGTGTTATTATTGTTCATGTGGTTAAATTAGGGTTCATGAGGTTTAATATGAAACTCCCTGTTTGATCGATTCTGAGGTAACCAAATACTTGAATTTGTGTTAATTGATAATCACGGATAAACTTGGAAACTTTGAGTAAACGTAACTGATATTTATCGAAAGATATTAGTTATTCGAAACATAGTTGTGACCGAAAGATACTTGTTAGTCGAAACATAGTTGTGACCGAAAGATACTTGTTAGTCGAAACATAGTTGTGACCGAAAGATGCTTGTTAGTCGAAACATAGTTGTTGTGACCGAAAGATACTTGTCCTTCGAACCATAGTAGTGTTGACCGAAGGATAGCATTGACCGAAACATAGTTATGTTGACCGAAAGATAACAGCGTGGTCGAAAGATAACATTTGGTCGAAAGATGACATTTGGTCCGAAACATAACAATTGGTCCGAAAGATAACTGTGATAACTAATATGTCGAAAGATAACAGTTGGGTCGAAAGATAATGGGGGGTTATAAACATACTTTGAATGATGGAATGTATGCTTGATTTATTTGGCATGCCATGCTTGGTGATGAATGTTAACATTTGTATTCGTGTACACTAGCTGATGATTAAATGTGAAATGATACGTGTTGTGCCGATATGCAAACTGACTGTTATGTGATACATGATTGATGCATGATATTGGCTATCAAGCACTATGTGACATTAGATTGCATGCGTATCATTGCGAACATGAACTGATTTGTTATACGTGCATACAATAGGACGTGAGTAATTACTTGTGAGTGCATAACCTAGCATACCGAGCAAACCAAGGTGAGTTCACACTCCTACTAAGGCATGGGATTCCCGGGTCGTGGGAATGGGTTAAAGGTTATCATTGACTAAGAACGTATATATGCTTTTCCTAGACTATCACCTATCATGGTCCTCGGATGTCAGGACGGTTCCGTAGGTTGGGATAACACCTACGTGGTCACATGCCAATTACTGCCTCGGATGTCAGGCACGCACGTAAAACCTACGTGTACGCATTACTTACTTCTATCCTCGGTTATGAAGGATACGTGCGTAAAACCTACGCACACCCCATATGCGCTACTGTTCTCGGACGAAGAACAGGGATAATACGAATAGTCTAGTGGTCACATAACATGGGAAGCCCCCACCTGTATAACTTACTATTGGCCCTGTAGAGCCACCCGTTACTTACTGTTACGCATTTACTTACTGTGAACTCGCTCAACTAGTTTGTTGATCATTCTGTTACATGCCTTGCAGATCGTTAGGTACTTGGAGCTTGCACTGGAGAAGCGAGTCGTTGTGGGCAAGGATCGTGGTTTCTACGTTGAACTATTATGACATTTAAAACTATTAACTATTGTTGGTTTATTTACTATGCTTCCGCTACACTTTGAAACTATGGTTATGTTTTGAACACCTATCGTATTGAATGGATGGTTTACATTTATTTTACTTAATATTAATTACATGTTCAATATGATTGGTGGCTTGATCCTGGTCAGTCACGCTCCCAAGCGGTGATACTCCGCGTGTGGATTTTGGGGGTGTGACATAAGCTGCTACTTGATTGTTGATACATGTACATAACTGCATCATACTTTGATTTCCGTCACTACATTACTTATTTACTGAACTTTAGTGACACACATGATGCACAAAAGCACAGTAGCATTTGAACGGATAATCTGTTGAACATGCTGATATAGCCAGCATCAGGCAGACACTGCCTCTAAAGGCCTGAATGAGCCAGAAATATTTTACTACACCCATAGTCTGTGTAGGGATACAAGGGTTGTATAATTGCGTCTCTAGGAATAAGATACAGAGATTGGATGTGCCTAAAACGTACTCTAAGCACGAAACACAGCACTTTTATTTACATACTAGCTTCTAGCTAACTAATAAAGTGCCAAAACATGAGGAATTATTCCTGACACTTTCAAGAATAAATTTTGTCGCTAAAAATATTATTTACAACGCTTAAAGGATTACTTAAGCACTTTAACGGATTACTATCCAACCGAACAACCGGACTATACCCGGAACATAAAAATATTGCCAGAAATATTATTGGTATTTTTCTGAGCCAGTTAGGGTCCCTGATTACCCTAACACCCGCATTATAACGCGTTAAACAACTAACGGGGTTAACCACTAAAAGTAACCAACTTTATGTAACTGAGCACTAACTGAACAATCGAGATCGGACCGGATGTCTTTTCCCCCTAAGGATTTCGGCCAACAAGAGGGAACCAAAAGGGTACACCTTTTGAATATTATATTAGATTTCGTGGATATCTAGACGACATTAATCCGTTGGACGAAGGAGCTTGATTTTTCTATAAATACCCTCCACCACACAAGACTTGTCATCCACCACCAATCACCACTTCACTCTCTCTCCCTCTTGCTCTCTTCTTCTCGGCCGAACTCCCCACACCCATCCATCATATTTTCGAGTTCTTGTCTTGCCATTCCAAGCTCACACAAGTGACGGGGATCACGTACGAGGAAGCTTGAAGCAAGCGGAAGTTGAAGGACCACGTTCATTTGCTTTTATCCACGCCATTTTCGCCAAAGATCTTCCCTAGCCCCGAGCTAGAGGTATAACATTTAAAACTTGTTCTTGATCGTATCTAAAGTGGTTAAAAGGATTTTTAACGGTTAAAAGTCGGTAACCCATCTTTTGAATCTCTAAAGTCTACTAAAACATGAATTTTGTTGGATAAAGAGTCATGTCTTGTGTAAAAGATGTAGTAATTGAATATGTTGATTATTGAGGCCCGATCTACGATGTGGTGGCTCTTATCATCGTTTAACCCGACTTTGTTAAGATCACGAATCTTGACATACGCTTGTTTCTATTGGTACAAGGGTTAAAAGGTGAAACTCCACCACACGAGAAGCATGAACTTGTGTAAAAGTATTTTGACTTGTAAAATAGTGTTTAAAACGAGCCGATCTACGTATGTATAAGTGGTACATTCGTAGAACCAAGTGTCGAGAAAATCATGTTTTATGTAAGTTGGATAACATGCTAACAAATATGATTTTTATAAACTACAAGTGTATAAACACTTGTGAAACGAAAGATCCGACAAAATAACAATTTTTATAAAAATTGTCGGGAAGTTGTAAAGAGTGATTTGTTCCAAAAACGGGGTTTTTACAAAACTAAATTATTTTATACATAGATCCACTAAATATAAGGTGATCTACATTACGACTTTCGGAAAAATTACAAGTTCATGTAATAATGCGATTTTACATACTAGTCTACAAGTTTGAAGTGTTGAAACTTGTTTAATGTGTTGGAAATTGATTGGTTGATTTAAAAGAAGTGTTGAAATGATTTTGTAAAAGAAAATGATACGCTTAAAAGCGTGGCCACCTCCAGTTACAGGGGAAACTCTGGCGAAATTTTCTAAAATCTAACACTTAGAAATTAACTACAAGTTTTAGAGTTATTTTTGAAATGTTTACAAAATATATTTCGCTATGACTTTATCACAAATATTCGGAGGTGGGATTTTCACAAAAACTAAACGTGATAAATATTTATTCGATAAATATATTTCTTTTCACAACATTGTTTATGATTATTTTGTGAAAATGTATAAATATTATTTTTAGAGTAAAAATAATATTTACTAACTTTGTCGAACCCAAAATAATACCAACGCCTTTACGACAAACATATAAGTTACAACGGTAATTACTATTACCACTAAATCGCCAAAACGTAACTTACGCTTTATACGGAAATATTCATAAATGCGGATATTGTCAACGTATTATTTTGGAAAGTATTATGTAAAAAGAAAATATAATATTTTTGAGAAAAATAATTATATTTTGAATGAGAAGTAAAATATATTAAGTGAGACTTAATATTATAAACACGCATGTATTAATTTCCCCATCCTTGAGAAGGAGATTTACTACCAAGTATATACAGGGAACGGTTGTCTAACTGTTTCCCAAAATGTAAACTATAAAGCTAAGGCACGGTCATCCGTCTAATAGAATTAGCACATGTAGGTCGTTGCGCAGCAGTTGGATATTTGGATTACTTGGTATTGTGAGGCACTCACTGTGAGTTCATGTCCCCCTTTTCTCTTAACTGTTTTCAGTTTTATAAACTGCGGGGGTGAAATACATGTTACTATGATTATGAATATGTTTATACATGGTATGGTTAGCGTAAGGAGGTTTGTTACTTAGATCATGTGAGTGGGTAGGCACAACTTGAGGCCATTAATCCTCGTAGTAGGACCGAGGGACAGGAGCGGTAGATCTATCTGGGTGTAGCGAGCCCAGCCCCAGGTCCAGCATAACGGACCTCGGGGTGACTTAGTGCCCGACGCATAAATCCGCTAGGTTTGAGTCATCCCTACTTGCACTTCACACATATCAATGGCCTTGCAAACCATTGGTGATCTCTTTTCCTTATTTGCTACATACCAGGTTTTTGATAAAGATAAAGGTTTATATACTCACTTTCGCATGAACTCGCTCAACATTATTGTTGATTTTTCAACTTACATGTATTTCAGGAAATTAACGATCTGGCGCGGTATGGCTTGTTTTCCGCTGCATTAGGCCCGAGGTCATCCAGGGTTCGAGGCTTGTGACTCTTTCCTGGACAAGTCACAGTCCCTGAACCATGTTTACTTTAAGTTTGCATTTGTAATGTTTAGACAAGGTTATGGTTGTTGGGTGTTAACCCATTAAGACAATGTTTAATATTTTTATCAATGGATGATCTTGCATATTTTTAATTCATATAGCTTGTTAGGATTAAGCTATGGTATTAAGAAGTCACACCAAATCAACCACGCTTCCGCAAAGCTAGGGTGTGACAGTGATGGGTCGCAAGCACTTAGGTTAGGTTTCATTTTAGTATGTAGGCTTTGTTAAACCATATTACACGAGTCCCCATACTCGTTTGGTTTACGAACCCGCATACTATCCGATCCTTCCGATTTGGTCCGGTATATTAACATAGCTACCTATTAGGTGCCATTTGATATCCCGTGATCTTTAGCATTATCTGGTTATATTACAAGGAAGTCAAAGCAATCTCAGGTGAGTACATAGAACCCCTCTTTTACTGTTTTTCCAAACTGTTTTGGGGTGAAGCACATGTGCCTATCTGTTACATTCATGCTTTCCATGTTTTCACATCATATGCCTGCTATGTTGTTAGTACATTATAGTACACGATTTCATTACAATTTATGCTATGTATGCCCATTTTGTGCGTACTTAGTACATTTGATTTACATTACATTTCTGCTGCATATGTTTACTCAGCATATGGGCACATTGATTTACATGAACATTTCTGCTTCGTATGTTTACTTAGCATACTTAGTCCAATTGTTTACATCACATGCCTTCATTTTGTTATGACATTTGGTTTGTTTAACATGGGACAATACATTCATTAACATTAGCTACGCCGTTCGTTAGTAGGTAGTGGTACCATAGGAATTGACAACTCCCGTTCCTGAAATCCTGGGTTTGATAGGATTGGAAGGAATGACCGAATTCGATATACATAACTTAGATAAACCTTTAATTTGTTTAAGGGTTTATCGCCGCAGTCTCAAGGCTTGGATGTATGCATAGTTTACAATACCGCATAAATGTTAATATCAATAGAGCATGCATTTTTCCATAGAGAATAACGTTGATTTAAACCACGTGTTACTTCAACGACTTGTTTTGTGCATTTTACATATGGTTTAAGTTGATACATTTCGCTTACCATACATGATACATTTTGGGATACACATTACATGGTTTACATTGAACATAAACATTTGACATGGTTTACACAATAACACTTGACATTTGGCTTATACATTAACATGTTTACATTGATGGTTTGGTTTGAGTAAGTGATTAAGTAACGAAGCGTGTGTAATATGATACAAGCATGGTGGATACGCCGCTGGTACTTCCTATATATAAGTGTTTGTATGGTATCACACATCGTAGCGTTATTTGAATCATTTCATTTTGAGACATAGAACATTTTATACAGATAACACGTTTTTCACAAGACATTGATTTACAAACAACTTATCTTATTCAACTCATTTTACTTGGTTACTCGTTTAACCTTGCACTTATCTATACATATCATTTGATGTTATCGTTTTTCAAACGGTTTATGTCACACCCCCAAAATCCACACGCGGAGTACCACCGCTTGGGAGCGTGACGTGACCAGGATCAAGCCATCAATCATATCAAACATAGCATTTAATAATAATAAAAGTCATTAAAGTAGTTCATCATGACATGATCAATGTTTCAAAACCAAGCATTGTTTAAGTAGCGGAAGCATTATTGTAAACCCAAGTTAAAAGTACTGAAATGTCATAAGTGTCTAACAAAGTATTACGATCCTTGTCCACAACGACCAGCTCCTCTTTGTGCAAGCTCCAATGTACCTAACGATCTGCAAGGCATGTAACAGTATGATCAACAGACTAGTTGAGCGAGTTCACAGTAAGTAAGTGCGTAACAGTAAGTAACGGGTGGCACTACTGGGCCGATAGTAAGTTATATAGGTGGGGGCTTCCCATGTTATGTGACCACTAGACTATTCGTATCAACTACTCGTATCATCCCTGTTCTTCTTCCGAGAACAGTAGCGCGTATGGGGTGTACGTAGGTCTTACGTACGTATCCTTCATAACCGAGGATAGGAGACGCGGGGGTGTACGTGGGTTTCACGTACGTATCCTTTGTACCGAGGATAGAAGTAAGTAATGCGTACACGTAGGTTTTACGTGCGTGCCTGACATCCGAGGCAGTGATTGGCATATGACCACGTAGGTGTTATCCTAACCTACGGAACCGTCCTGACATCCGAGGACCATGGTAGGTGATAGTCTAGGAAAGCATATGTACGTTCTTAGTCAATTGTAACCTTTATCCCATTCCCACGACCCGGGAATCCCATGCCTTAGTAGGAGTGTGAACTCACCTGGGTTTGCTCGGCAGACAGTATAATGCTCAAGTATACAAGTAAGGAATCAACCATGTCCTATTATGGTTACTATGCAAGTTAGGTTCGTATGTAACACGTTTGTATCACGTATGGTATCAAGTATAATCATGGCAAATCACATAACAGTATCAGCAGTTCATATCAAGTAACGAGTCCAAGTAGTCGGCCCAATTATCATAAGCAGCCCAATAACAATCAGTTAAACAGAATCCAAGTGTTCGGCCCAAACAGATAAGCGGTCCAATAAAATAGCAGTTATAAGATTGGGCCCGTGACAGTGTAGGCCCAAAACAGTGCACGTGCAAAGGAGGTCTCGAGTCGCAACCAGCGATCTCGAGTCGCAACCGGTGGTTACGAGTCGCAACAGATGGTCTCGGTTCATCATGGCCCGGTTACGAGTCACAGCCGGAGATTACGAGTCGCAACAGGAGGTTGCGAGTCGCAACTGGTGATTTCGGCTCTTCATGGTGTGGTTACGAGTCGCAACAGGACTCGCAACCGTTGTCTCGGCTTGTGCTGTTGTGGTCTCGAGTGGGGTTCCGACTCGCAATGAGTGGTTCCGAGTCGCAACCGTGTGTGTAACTGGTTTCCATAATTCCTACATTGACTTATCCGTGATTCTAGCAAACAACTTAGGCAGTTTCACAATTCAGATCAAATCAGTTTCAATTCCAAAATCAACCAAAACATATCATATCATCGATCAAACAGGACCTTTATCATGAATTTCATATGAACATTAATAATCCAAAATCAAGAACATTTATCTAAACACATCAACACATCCGATTCTAACATTCACAAAGCCAATCAATGAGCATCCATTAATCCGATTTAGTTAGCATATTAACCGGTTACAATCTGATTTAATCACGTATACATATAGCCGATTACAATCACCTATATCCGGTTCATGACCAAGCCGATTTTATGAACACTAACTATCATTGATCAAATCTTAAAGTTATCATGCAAACATAAACACTTCACAACCGGTAATCATACATCAAACAAGCAAACATACTAACCGATTACAAGTGAAGAAGGGTGATCCGAACAAGAGGAGGATCGGATGTCTTATGCCGTCGGGTCCTAAGCAAGCCGAGAGAGAGAGGTAGAGAGCAATAGGGTTTGTGTGTGTGTTATGAAAGTTGTAACAATGAGAGAAACCAAACCCTTACCAAATATTTGTGTTTGCGAGTGGGGAGTGGGCCAAGCCCAACTCGGTTACCTAGTGGGGTCCGATTTCAAAGTGTGGCCCAAATGGGCTTGTGTGGCCGGTTTGTGTAGTTTGGGCTCGTGCAACACATAACATACATACGCACATAGCAAATATTCATTTAAAATCATATAATTCAGTTCTCGTAAGCACGTAACGTTACATCAAAGCAAGTCTAAAGTTCGAGTTGTCACATTATCCCCAACTAATTGGAAATTTCGTCCCGAAATTTGGTATGCACTCACTGAGGAAGCTAGGTAAGTTATAGCATTCACTGGTTTTCCTGGGGTGTCACATCCTCCCCCCGTTGATCTGGAATTTCGTCCCGAAATTCCGAAGTAGTAGCTTCAGCCTCAGTAGTGGTAGCATTGGTTTCGAATAACTGGGGGTACTTTTCTGTCATTCTGTCTTCACGTTCCCAGGTGTACTCTGGGCCACGTTTGGAGTTCCAACGAACTCGAACAAGAGGGATTCTCTTGCTTTTGAGGACCTTCACATCCCGGTCCGTGATTTCAACTGGTTCTTCGACGAACTGCAACCGCTCGTCGATAGTGAGTTCCTTAAAAGGAATGATGAGGTTTTCATCTGATAAGCACTTCTTTAAGTTCGATACGTGAAAGACATTGTGAACTGCTCCGAGTTCAGCTGGTAGGTTCAACTTGTAGGCTACCTTGCCAATCTTTTCTAAGATTTCGAATGGTCCGACGTACCGCGGATTCAGTTTGCCCCGTTTGCCAAAACGTACCACACCCTTCCAGGGTGAAACTTTCAATAAAACCCGGTCTCCGACCTCAAATTCCAAAGGCTTTCTACGCTTGTCCGCGTAGGCTTTCTGACGGTCGCGTGCTGCCGCCATGCGTTGTCGTATCTGTGTAATCTTTTCTGTGGCGTCCACTACAATCTCTGGACCCGTAATCTGACTATCCCCCACCTCTGCCCAACAGAGAGGTGACCGGCATTTACGTCCGTACAATGCCTCGAATGGAGCGGCTTGAATGCTGGTATGGTAACTGTTATTATACGAGAACTCCACCAAAGGGAGGTGCTTTTCCCAGCCGTTGCCGAAATCGATGACGCATGCTCTAAGCATGTCTTCGAGAGTTTGAATCGTTCGCTCAGATTGCCCATCCGTCTGAGGATGATATGCTGTGCTCATGTCTAATCGTGAGCCGAAAGATTTATGCATTGCTTGCCAAAGCTCTGACGTGAATCGTGCATCGCGATCCGAAATAATAGAGATGGGCACTCCGTGCCTCGAAACAACTTCTTTAAGATAGACGTCTGCGAGAGTGGAGAACTTGTCCGTTTCCTTAATCGGTAGGAAGTGTGCAGACTTGGTGAGTCGATCAACTATGACCCATATTGTATCGTTCCCACGCTGAGATCTAGGTAGGCCTGTAACAAAATCCATGGAAATTTCTTCCCATTTCCATTGCGGTATCTTAGGCTGCTGAAGTAGACCAGCTGGTTTCTGATATTCAACCTTGACTCTCGCACAGGTCAAGCATTTTCCAACGTAAGTAGCGATGTGGGCCTTCATGCTAGGCCACCAATAAGTAGTGCTGATGTCGTGGTACATTTTATCTGACCCTGGGTGTACCGAGTAGCGAGACTTGTGAGCTTCATCCATTACAAGTTCGCGTAAACCGCCATAAAGAGGGACCCAAATCCGGCCCGTTACATAGTAGGCGCCGTCTTCCTTTTGTTCCATATGCTGTCGTGAGCCGCGTAAGGCTTCAGCCTTAACATTTTCGGGCTTCAATGCTTCTACCTGAGCATTTCGTATCTGTGCTGGAAGGCTAGACTGAATCGTGAGCTGTAGCGCTCGCACGTGCCGTGGTAGAGTGTCCTTTCGACTAAGGTGTCACACCCCGACCGCGTATAACATGCAACCGCGGCGGAAAACGCCGGGGAGTGTCGTGAATAGAATTAAATTGTTTCATAACCATGGCATACAAGTTGTATTTTATTTATAAACAAAGGTGTTACATTGTCTTGGAAAGAGAGTACAGAAATCAAAACATAATTAAGCTAGTTCAAACTTCATTTTTAGGCTCTAAGGCACAGGTCCGCCCTAGTGTCATGATCATCATCCTATGGAATAGCTCCTGAAAACACATGTGAAAGTAGGTACGTCAGCATAAAAATGCCTGTGAGATACATAGTTTTTGTGAAAATGGGATTCATGACTTGAGCTTAAAGAAATGTTTAATGACAGTCAGTCATGAACCTTGTAATTTGTTTTGCTTTGTAAACCATTTGAAAAACGATAACATCAAATGATATGTATAGATAAGTGCAAGGTTAAACGAATAACCAAGTAAAATGAGTTGAATAAGATAAGTTGTTTGTGAAAATAATGTCTTGTGAAGAATATGTTATTTATGTAAAATGTAATGTGTCTAAACTGAAATGACTTAGATAACGCCACGATATGTAATATTATACAAACATTTATATATAGGAAGTACCAGCGGCGTATCCACCATGTTTGTATCATATTACATATGCCACGTTACTTAAATCATTTACCCAAACCAATCCACCATGTAAATTGTTCATGTGTAAACCAAATGTCAAGTGTTATTGTAAACCATGTCAAATGTTTATGTTCAAATGTAAACCACCAAATGTGTATGTCAATGTCGACGTGTTTATGTTCAATGTAAATCATGTAATGTGCATCCCAAAATGTATCATGTATGGTAAGCGAAATGTATCAACTTAAACCATATGCACAAAACAAGTCGTTGAAGTAAAACGTGGTTTAAATCAACGTTATGTTCTGCGGAAAATGCATGCTCTATTGATATTAACATTTATGCGGTATTGTAAACTATGCATACATCCAAGCCTTGAGACTGCGGCGATAAACCCTTAAACAAATTAAAGGTTTATCTAAGTTATGTATATCGAATTCGGTCATTCCTTCCAGTCCTATCAAACCCAGGACTTCAGGAATGGGAGTTGTCAATTCCTATGGT
Organism: Helianthus annuus; assembly: GCF_002127325.2. Lineage (NCBI taxonomy): Eukaryota > Viridiplantae > Streptophyta > Magnoliopsida > Asterales > Asteraceae > Helianthus > Helianthus annuus. Next base: position 80,414,881 of record NC_035448.2, read on the forward strand.
ACCACTACCTACTAACGAACGGCGTAGCTAATGTTAATGAATGTATTGTCCCATGTTAAACAAACCAAATGTCATAACAAAATGAAGGCATGTGCCCATATGCTGAGTAAACATATGCAGCAGAAATGTTTATGTAAATCAATGTGTCCATATGCTGAGTAAACATATGCAACAGAAATGTTCATGTAAATCAATGTGTCCATATGCTGAGTAAACATATGCAACAGAAATGTTTATGTAAATCAATGTGTCCATATGCTGAGTAAACATATGCAACAGAAATGTTTATGTAAATCAATGTGTCCATATGCTGAGTAAACATATGCAACAGAAATGTTCATGTAAATCAATGTGTCCATATGCTGAGTAAACATATGCAACAGAAAATGTAATGTAAATCAATGCACTAAGTACGCACACAATGGGCATACTTAGCATGAAATGTGATGAAATCATGTACTATAATGTACTAATGAGCATAGCAGATATATGATGTGAAAACATGGAAAACATGAAAGTAACAGATAGGCACATGTGTTTCACCCCAAAACAGTTTGGAAAACAGTAAAAGAGGGGTTCAATGTACTCACCTGAGATTGCTTTGAGTTCCTTGTATAATAACCAAATAGTGCTAAAGATCACGGAATATCAACGGCACCTAATAGGTAGCTTATGTTAATATACCGGACCAAATCGGAAGGATCGGACAGTACGCGGGTTCGAAAACCAAACAAGTATGGAGACTCGTGTGATATGGTTTAACAAAGCCTACATACTAAAATGAAACTTAACCTAGGTGCTTACGGTCCATCACGACCCGTTTAGGTAGCTTATGCCACCTTACGCGTCGTTCGCGTAGAACGCGTCTGGAACGCCTAACATCGTGACCACAAGGTGTAACCTCGGAAGGTTATAGCTATGGTCACCTAATGTGTTTGGTCAGGTCCTAGTGACCGACCAAATGGGTCGGGTTCGAAAGTATAAGCGATGGTTTAGATCGCTTACCTTACGGCCCTATATAAGCACTAAACTAAAAGTGACGAGCTAAGCATGTTAGAACATGCTTAACTAAGTTTAGAAACAGGTTTGACATCAAAACAAACGGCTTTGATGCCCACGAGTAGTTTGGTTACAAAATATGCAAGAATGCACATTTTGGCCGAAACTACGACTCGTCACCGAGCCTAGATAGCGTGGTGATCAGTAGGTATGGTCACTATGGACCATAACCATCGTGATCACGCTCACGTTATGAAGTTCCATGAACTTCGCATCGACCATAAGCTGGTCAATGCAGAAAGTCAACAAAACGTTGACTTTCGGACTCGAAAAGCGAATAAAAGAGCGAAAGAAGACTTACGGAGGGTCCCCGAGTGCTAATCAAGATCCAATAGCTCAGGTATGAAGCAAAAGCATCAACTTAGAGCATTTAGATCTGATTTGTGGGTTTTTTACACAAAAAGGGGGGGGGGTATTTATAGGAAAAGTGGAACCGTTAGGATCGTTTTATCGAATAACGTGCTTTGATCTCGTGCGTACACGTGTCCAGGGGTTAGATTCAGTGAATCTGACCCTTGGCCCTTCATTTGGGTGAAAAGGCATCGCCCTTTGATCGAACGAAAGGCCAGATTCTGCATTAAATGCAGAATCTGCTGTCAGACATGTTCACGCGGCCCGCGTGAAAGTGGGTGCAGGTCTTACGCGGGTCGCCTAGCCCCGTCTGATCTGCACCACTTGCAGAATTTACGTATTCAGCCCCTGTTGCGTTTTTAAGCTATTTCCAGCCCCTTTAAGACCTGTAAAGTCACCTTTAAGGCCCAAACATGATGCCTAAACATTGTGGACATGAAACATGCCCAAAAATATGTCGGATGTCGGTTCGTTTGGCCGTACGATCGCGATGTTCGCTTAATTACGACGGAATGTGCATAAGCGCGAAAGACGATCCAAATGACGCGACGAATGGATTTTTCTCATGCCAAACATTAAGGCATAATATAAGGATGCTTACATAAATTTTTGGATGTCCGGATGTATTCAGAACGTAAGTTATGCGCAAAAATGCAAACTTAGGCACTTTTTGACACTTTTAGTCCCTGAATGATCCAAAAGTTTGTTTTAGCATACCAAACCTCTCAAAGCCTATTTCTAAGCTATGTAAAGGATATTTATGGTATGTTTAACTTATGGACATGTTCCGGAATGTTCGTTACAGTTCAAATTGGCATACTTTCGTAGTTTGTCAAGTTTAGTCCCTGTAAGCGAATTAACTTGTTTTTGCTATACCAAAGCCTTCAAAACTTATTTCTAAGTTATGTAAAGGTTATTTAAGGTATGTTGAGTATATGTTGATGTTCCGGAGTATTTGTCGCATTAAACTGAGTACGTTTACGCACTAGTTAGCGTATAACTCTCCAGAAAGCGATGTAGAGTTTGGAATTGAATAAAAGTCAAAACATGAAAAATGTAAAACACAATGAAACAAACATTGGGATCAAATTACATTATTTTATTGATAATAGAACTGTTCATGATGATTACAAGCACAAATGTTACAGTTTACAAAGCAAGACAAATTACAAGGTTCATGACTGACTGTTATTAAACATTTTTTTTAAAACTCAAGTCATGAATCCCACTTTCACAAAACCTATGTATCTCACAGGCATTTTTATGCTGACGTACCAACTTTGACATGTGTTTTCAGGAGCTGTTCCATAGGACGATGAACACGACACTAGGGCGGACCTGTGCCTTAGAGACTAAAACTGAAGATAGACTTAGTTAACTATGTTATAAACTCTTTGTTTTCCTGTTTAAGACAATGTACTATCCTTGTTTAATAAATAAAATGTAATTTCCATGGTTGTATAACAATTAATTCTGTCCACAACACTCCCCGACGTTTTCCGCCGCGGTTGCATGTTATACGCGGTCGGGGTGTGACAAGAGTTGGTATCAGAGCCATTGGTTATAGGGAATTAGGTTATTAGTAATGCTTTGACCTAGACTATAACTTTCTAGGACCCTAACACAAGTTATCTTGTGTTTAGAGTTTAAAACATGCACATCACCTATCCTTAGGTGATAACCACAACGGGAACTTCGGTTCCGAATCCGCTTTGAAAATTAATCATCTGTTCTAGGATGATTGATTACTAGGTTTTGAACCCTCTGTTATATGGTTTTGAACCTCTTTGGATTTCAAAAATCTCGCCAAAGTTTTGGGTTAATAGTGTGAACACGTGCGAACTGGAAGAGTGAATGCCTGTACCCTGGGTTTTCTGTCTAAGGCTAGAGTGTTCGTACAAATCCACATAATCGGACCAGTCACTCTTACCTGGGAACTCTTGGGGTGAGTGTTCACTTATAGGCGAGCATGTCTTCGCGATACACTAATTCTGACCCATTTACTTTGACTAGACATATCATGTCGCTTGTTTGCTTTGCGATGCATAACCGCCATCTTTGCTTTTGATAATATTGCTCCATCTCATTCTCTTCATCCAATCATCTCACTCGTTTCATTTCATGTTTTTCTCTTCTAGAATGCCTCCTCGACCGACAACCAGATAGCTACTGCCGAGCTGGCGGAGATTATTGCGCAGCAGATGGCTGCTCAATTCCCAAATCTCTTTGCTCAATGGAACCAGGCCAATAACAACAACAATGGTACATGCAAATACAAGGATTTTAACTCGGCTAAGCCACTCAAGTTTAGTGGTTCTGAGGGAGCAACTGGGCTTCTTCAGTGGTTCGAGACCATCGAGAACACTTTTCGCCACGTGCAGTCTCCGGATAATCGCAAGGTCGAGTTTTCTTCAAGCGTGTTTCAGAAGAGGGCTCTTACATGGTGGAATGGGGTTATGAGAGATCAAGGTGCAGAAGTTGCTCTAGCTCAGACATGGGCTGAACTGAGAGCTCTTATGATGAGGGAGTTTTGTCCTCGTCATGAACAACGGGCGTTGGAGAAAGAATTTGATGTTTTGAAGCAAGATAGTGGCGAACACAGGGCTTATACAGATAGGTTTGAGGAGTTGAGTCTGCTTTGCCCAACTATGGTTACCCCACTCGATAAGGCCATCGAAAGGTACATCGACGGCCTACCTGACTCAGTACAAGACATCCTTACTGGTAGCAACCCTACCACACTCCGTCAGGCAATCTAGTTATCAGCAACACTGACTGAGTCGCAAATTTGAAAGAATAAGCTACACAGGAAGGGTGACAAGGGCAAGAAGCAGTCGGCTGACAAGGAAGATAGCAAGAAAGGTCAAAACAAGAAGGGAAAGGATTTTGGTTCCTCAAGGGGGTCAAGGAAGCGTAAGGCTTCCCAAAACTATGATGTCACTGCCCAAGCTAACCAGGCAGCTCCCAACCAGCCTCCAGCAAAGAAGCCCTATTCAGGAAGTGCACCTTTGTGCAATCAATGCAACAGTCACCATCAGCCGCAATATCAGTGCCGTTTCTGTACTAACTGTGGGAAGTCGGGTCATCTTGCCGATGTTTGTCGGTTTTCTCAGAATCGCGCAGTTCAGAACCCTGCTCAACAAGTTGCTCAGCAACAGGGTCAGGCTGCACGACCAAACTACCCACCAGGTGCTTGTTATAACTGTGGGGATCTGACCCACTATAGAAATCGGTGTCCAAGACTAGTCAACCAGAACCAGAATGCAAACCAGAATCAGGCACAGGCTCGAGGTCGAGTCTTTAACATGAATGCACAAGAAGCACAAGCTGACAACGAAGTGGTGAACGGTACGTTCTTTATTAATAATCAGCCAGCATCTGTTCTTTTTTATTCGGGTGCCGACAAGAGCTTTGTGTCATTGTCTTTTGAGACAATGCTTCGCGTGTCTAGAACAAAACTAGGTAAACCTTTGACAGTAGAGGTTGCCAGTGGTGAACCCATTGTTCTTAATTCTGTTCTACGCGACTGCCAGTTGAACCTTAACGATCAGATTTTTCCTATTGACCTCACGCCAATGCAACTTGGAAGTTTCGACGTTATAGTCGGTATGGATTGGTTATCCAAGCATCGCGCAGAGATAGTTTGTTCTGAGAAGATTTTTCGTGTGCCACTGTCGACAGGCGAGATCCTTCAGGTTCGTGTCGTTCAGATATTCCTGTCGTTCGGGATTATTCTGAAATATGTGGCTTTCTTAGCACATGTTACAGCATTGACTCCTCGAAAACATGTAAAAGATGGGGTTCTATGTACTCACCTAAAATTGCTTTGAGTTCTTGTATAATAACCAAACAATGCTAGATCACGGAATATCAAACGACACCTAACAGGTAGCTATGTTAATATACCGGACCTAATTCGGAGGAACGGATAGTATGCGGGTGCGTAAACCAAACGAGTATGGAGACTCGTGTAATATGGTTTAACAAAGCCTACACACTAAAATGAAACTTAACCTAAGTGCTTGCGGCCCATCACGACCCGTTTAGGTAGCTTATGCTACCTTAACGCGTCGTTCGCGTAGAACGCGTTCGGAACGCCTAACATCGCGACCACAAGGTATAACCTCGGATGGTTATAGCTATGGTCACCTAATGTGTTTGGTCGGATCCTAATGATCGACCAAATGGGTCGGGTTCGAAAGTATAAGCGATGGTTTAGATCGCTTACCTTACGACCCTATATAAGCACTAAACTAAAAGTGACGAGCTAAGCATGTTAGAACATGCTTAACTAAGTTTAGAAAACAGGTTTGGCATCAAAACAAACGGCTTTGATGCTCACGAGTAGTTTGGTTACAAAATACGCAAGAATGCGCATTTTGGCTGAAACTACGACTCGTCACTGAGCCTAGATAACGTGGTAATCAGTAGGTATAGTCACTACGGACTATAACCATCGTGATCACGCTCACGTTATGAAGTTCTAATTAACTACGTGTTGACCATAGGCTGGTCAATGCAGAAAGTCAACAAAACGTTGACTTTCGGACTCGAAAAGCGAATAAAAGAACGAAAGAAGACTTACGGAGGGTCCCCGAATGCTAATCTAGATAAAAGAGCTCAGGTATGAAGCAATGGCATCAACTTAGAGCATTTTGATCAGATTTGTGTGGGTTTTACATCAAAGGGGGGGGGGTATTTATAGGAAAAGTAGAGCCGTTAGGATCGTTTCTTGAATATCGTGCCACGATCTTGAGCGTCTACTTGTCAAAATGTTGTGGTTACTGAAAATGGCTCTTGGCTCTTGATTGGGTGAAAGGGCATTGCCCTTTGGTGTGTTTGAAAGGCCAAATTTGCAAGAAAGAAAAAAATTTGGTTACTGGAAGTGCCATGCAGCCCGCATCAGGATATGCACAAACTCAGGCGGGCCACCTGGGCCTGTCTGATCTGCATAAACTTTCAAAAATGGCAGTTTTGGTCCCTGTTGCGTATTTAAGCCATTTCTGGCACTTCTAAGGCCCGTAAAGCCAACTTTAAGGCCCTAAAATGATTCCTAAACATTGTGGACATGAAACATGCTCAAAAATGTTTCGGATGTTGGTTCGTTTGGCCGTACGATCCCGATGTTCGGTTAATTACGACGGAATGCGCATAAGCGCGAAAAACGATCCAAATGACGCGACGAATGGATTTTTCTCATGCCAAACACTAAGGCATAATATTATAAGGCTTACATAAATTTTTGGATGTTTGGATGTATTCAGAACGTAAGTTATGCGCGAAAGTGCAAACTTGTGCACTTTTTGACACTTTTAGTCCCTGAATGACCCAAAAGTTTGTTTTAGCATACCAAACCCCTCAAAGCCTATTTCTAAGTTATGTAAAGGTTATTTAAGGTATGTTGAGTATATGTTGATGTTCCGGAGTATTTGTCGCATTAAACTGAGCACGCTTAAGCACCAGTTAGCGTATAACAATCCAGAAAGCGATGTAGAGTTTGAAATTGAACAAAAGTCAAAACATGAAAAATGTAAAACACAACCAAACAAACATTGGGATAAAATAACATTGTTTTATTGATAATTGAACTGTTCACAATGATTACAAGCACAAATGTTACACTAGGGGTCGAGCTTTCATGCTGGGTCAGGGCGACGCAAGGAATGATCCCAACGTAGTCATGGGTAAGTTTCTTCTTGATGACTTTTACGTTACTGTTTTGTTTGATTCGGGTGTGGATACAAGTTATATATCGTTAAAAGTGAGTAAAATGTTAAAACGTGCACCAACACTCTTAACCACCAAACATGTAGTAGAATTAGCTAATGGTAAGAGTCTAGAAGCCACGCATGTAGTCAAGGGGTGTAACATCGTCTTAGCCGGTCAAACTTTCGCGATCGATCTTATTCCCATAGTCTTGGGAAGCTTCGATATCGTTATTGGGATGGATTGGTTATCCCAACATCAGGCAGAAATCTTATGCAGCGAGAAGATCGTTCGTATTCCTCGTTCTAGTCAAGAACCTCTCGAAGTTCAAGGCGACAAGAGTGGTGCTGTGGTTGGCATCATCTCTTTCTTGAAGGCTCAGAAGTGTTTACGTAAGGGTCATGCTGCCATTTTGGCACTTGTTACTGATGCATCGACAAAGGAGAAAAGAATAGAGGATATTCCAGTTGTACGCGAATTTCCTCAAGTGTTTCCTGAAGATTTACCTGGTCTACCGCCTCATCGCCAGGTCGAGTTTCACCAGGAGCAGCACCGATAGCACGTGCACCGATAGCACGTGCACCGTATCGATTAGCTCCATCAGAGTTGGAAGAACTCTCTACACAGCTACAAGAGCTCTTGGATAAGGGCTTTATTCGTCCAAGCTCTTCGCCTTGGGGAGCCCTAGTACTATTTGTGAAGAAAAAGGATGGTACCTTCCGTATGTGCATTGACTACCGTGAACTGAACAAGGTGGCGGTGAAGAACCGTTATCCTCTTCCGCTTATAGACGACTTATTCGACCAGTTGCAAGGGTCGAGTTACTACTCCAAGATAGACTTGAGGTCAGGTTACCATCAGCTGAGAGTCCGAGATGAGGACGTCTCCAAAACCGCTTTCAGAACTCGCTACGGTCACTACGAGTTTCTTGTTATTCCATTCGGGTTAACGAACGCGCCTGCCGTATTTATGGATCTGATGAACAGGGTGTGCAAGCCGTACTTAGACAAGTTTGTGATTGTCTTCATCGACGACATTCTGATTTACTCCAAGAGTCGGAAGGAACACGAGCAGCACTTACGGCTTATCTTGGAACTTCTTCGGTCAGAACAGCTGTACGTCAAGCTTTCGAAATGTGACTTCTGGCTTCGTGAAGTCCACTTTCTAGGCCAGGTGGTAAACAAAGATGGGATCCATGTCGATCCATCCAAGGTAGATTCGATCAGGAACTGTCCTGCACCGCGTACACCAACGGAAATCCGCCACTTCTTGGGTTTGGCAGGATATTATAGACGGTTCATCAAGGATTTCTCGAAGATTGCTCAGCCGCTTACACTACTGACACAGAAGGGTGTCACCTACCGTTGAGGTAACACTCAGGAAACTGCTTTTCAGCACTTAAAGGATAGACTTTGCAGTGCACCTATCCTCTCATTACCAGAGGGCACAGACGACTTCGTGGTTTACTGTGATGCATCCATTCAAGGTCTCGGATGTGTGTTAATGTAGCACGACAAGGTCATTGCTTACGCTTCGCGCCAACTTAAGGTTCACGAACGGAACTACACGACGCACGATTTAGAGCTGGGAGCTGTTGTTTTCGCGCTTAAGATATGGCGACACTACCTGTACGGTACCAAGTGCACTATCTACACCGATCACAGGAGTCTTGATCATATCTTCAAGCAGAAGGAGTTGAACATGCGTCAACGAAGATGGGTCGAACTTTTGAACGATTATGAATGCGCCATCAAGTACCATCCAGGCAAAGCCAACGTTGTGGCTGACGCACTCAGTCGGAAAGACACTCCACCTAGGCGTGTACGAGCCTTACAGCTCACCATTCAGTCTAGTCTTCTAGCACAGATACGAGATGCTCAGGTAGAAGCATTGAAACCAGAAAACGTCAGGGCTGAAGCCCTACGCGGCTCAAGGCAACGACTAGAACAGAAGGAAGACGGTGCCTACTACGTAACAGGGCGTATTTGGGTCCCACTATATGGCGGTTTGCATGAGCTAGTGATGAATAAAGCTCACAAATCGCGCTACTCGGTACATCCAGGGTCGGATAAAATGTACCACGACATCAGAACTACTTATAGGTGGCCAAGCATGAAGGCCCACATCGCTACCTATGTCAGCAAGTGCTTGACCTGTGCAAGAGTCAAGGCGGAGTATCAGAAACCAGCAGGCTTACTTCAGCAACCGAAGATACCACAGTGGAAATGGGAGGAAATTTCCATGGATTTTGTTACAAGCCTACCTAGATCCCAGCGTGGGAATGATACTATTTGGGTGATCGTGGATCGACTCACCTAGTCTGCTCATTTCTTAGCAATCAAAGAAACAGACAAGTTTTCCACACTAGCAGACATATACTTGAAGGAAGTAGTCTCAAGGCACGGGGTGCCCACCTCTATCATTTCGGATCGCGATGCACGATTCACTTCAGAACTATGGCAAGCAATGCACAAAGCTTTTGGCTCACAACTAGACATGAGCACAGCATATCACCCTCAGACGGATGGACAGTCTGAACGCACGACTCAAACTCTAGAAGACATGCTTCGAGCATGTGTTATCGATTTTGGCAACAACTGGGAAAAACATCTCCCTTTAGTGGAGTTCTCGTACAATAACAGTTATCACACCAGCATACAAGCCGCTCCATTTGAGGCATTGTACGGGCGTAAATGCCGGTCACCTCTCTGTTGGGCAGAGGTGGGGGATAGTCAGATCACGGGTCCAGAACTTATAGTGGACACCACGGAAAAGATTGCGCAAATACGACAACGCATGGCGGCAGCTCGCGACCGTCAGAAAAGCTACGCGGATAAGCGTAGGAAGCCATTAGAATTTTTGGTCGGGGACTGGGTTTTACTTAAAGTCTCACCCTGGAAGGGTGTGGTTCGTTTTGGCAAACGGGGCAAGCTCAATCCGCGGTATGTCGGACCGTTCGAGATCATAGAAAGAATAGGCAAGGTAGCCTACAGACTAAACCTACCAGCTGAACTCGGTGCTGTTCACAACGTTTTTCAAGTGTCGAATCTGAAGAAGTGCCTGTCAGATGAGACCCTCATAGTTCCTCTGAAGGAACTCACTATCGACGAGCAGTTGCACTTCGTCGAGGAACCAGTTGAAATCACGGACCGGGATGTTAAGGTCCTCAAAAACAAGAGAATCCCTCTTGTTCGAGTTCGATGGACTCCCGTCGTGGCCCAGAGTACACCTGGGAACACGAAGACCAGATGACAGAAAAGTATCCCCAGTTATTCGGAACCAATGCAATCACTACTGAGGCTGAAGCTACCACGGAATTTCGGGACAAAATTCCAGATCAACAGGGGGAGGATGTGACACCCCAGGAAAACCATGCAACTTAACTGGCTTCCTCAGTGAGCACGTACCAAATTTTGGGACGAAATTTCTTTTAAGTTGGGGATAATGTGACAACTCGTATTTCGAACCCACTTTTATGTAACGTTACGTGATTATTTGAACTCTATTTGAATAACATGTTATAAGTGCCTTGTGTGAAATTGCGAATGTTTGTTTATATGTTGCATGATCCAATCGTACATGACCCACAACCGGACACAAGCCCATTCGGGCCACACACATCTGACTCGAGACCATGGGGCGGCCCAAGTGAGGGTTCGGCCCATCCCCTAATCGTATACACCTTGAGATGTAGTAACTATCTCACACTTTTACCAAAACATCCTCACACACAAAAACCCTAGAGCACGCTCTCTCTCTCTCTCGATCGAAACCAAAGGCAGCCGAACATCCCTTTCCATCGAAGCTTTTGGATTCGGATCATCCTCTTTTCATCTCGGTTAGTATTAAGTTCGTCGATTGCATGTTTAATATGTATGATTATGAGATGATATTGTTATCGATCGGATTAGATGATCTAGGGTTCTTGTTAGCATGATTTATTATGTTGTTGATTCTTAGTGTTCATGAAATCGGCTGCATGTATGATTAAATCGGATTGGTAATATGCTAATCGGTTCGAATGTGTGCTTGTTAATCGGCTGTGATATTATGACTTGTGATTGTGATTTAGGTTGCAAGATAGTTAAATGATTCGGTTTATGTTTGTATGATGATCCGATTGTCGTTCATGTTTGAAGATGATATGAAACTGTCAATATTGTTGATTGATCTGATTTGAAACTGCCTAACTTGTTAGCTGAAAATACCGAATGATTGTTGCTAATAATTAAGGAAATCTGTTACACATCTAGTCTCGACACAGTTTGCGAGTCGAGAACTTGTAGTCTCGACTCGAGACCACCTTACAACACAAACAGCACAAACCGAGACCACGGTTGCGGGTCCGGTTGCGACTCGAGACCGTGTAGTATCGACCAGACCATGACAACTCGAGACCTCCTTTGTTGCGACTCGAGACTTCGGAAACCAGTACCACTCGAGACCGACTAGTCTCGACTCGAAATCGTTAGTCTCGACTCGAGACCGCGAACACTCGAACACTATTGGACTTTCACTGTTACGAGCCCAACCGATTGGGCCGGATACTTAGAAGCATTATTTGTTATTTGAGCCTAAAAATTCCGTACTGAGCATTCGGCTCATTCCGTAAACTTTTTTGTATATACAGGTCCACAGTTTACTTTGGGAGGGGAAAAGAGAGAAAGAATAAAGTCTAGGAATAAATCTGAAGATGTTAGTTAATTAAGACAACTGTCTCCGCTTGTATAATAATCTAAGTTTTTATGGTCGTGTCGTTGTATACTTATCAAATAAAAATGGAATTATGACTTTTGTTTATGTTACCGTTATTGTGACACGTCAGCCCTTCCGGGTTGGGGTGTTACAGCTATGGTATCAGAGCAAAGGCTCTTTCCTGTAGAAAACTTGAAGATAGTAATTAAGACCTGTGAGGAATGGGTAGATATCTATGATAGGATTCAACTTGATCTCTTATTTGGTTTAACTCCTATGTCTATTCTTATAGATGTCTATGTAGGAAATATCAGTACTAATAGTCACTCTAAGTATCCGTAAGTCTCTATTGACTTTTCGTACGGTAAGATATTTTATTAAGATAAGTTATAAAAGGACCATTAGGGCACATATATAAGGTAATTGACAAGTATAGTCATGACCTTAGTTATGAATTTCAGATACACATGTGTGGTTAGGAGATTCTGGTTATATAAGTTAGTAACTCTGCTATAAAAGTTTCGTTTCTGTTACCTATGCAATAGGTTATATTCTTGTTTGAAAAATTTCGAGGACGAAATTTCTTTTAAGGGGGTAATAGTTGTAATGCCCATAAATTTAAAATCATTATTCTAGAAATAAAAAGAATAATAGTAATTATAAACCACTAGAAAACCCTAATTAAGACACCCAAGCATGTCAATCAAGCAGGTAGGTAGGCATGTCAAGCAGGTAGGTAGGCACGTCAATTAAGCAGGTAGGTAGGCACGTCAATCAAGCAGGTAGGTAGGCATGTCAAGCAGGTAGGTAGGCACGTCAATCAAGCAGGTAGGTAGGCATGTCAAGCAGGTAGGTAGGCATGTCAAGCAGGTAGGTAAGCATGCCAAATTTCTGGCTATAAATAGCCGACTTTGGCACTTGATTTCTGGTGTCAAAGCGACGGAAATTCTCTGAACATACGTCGAATTAGAGTAGTTACAATCCAATTAAACACACACGAATCACGAAGTGCTGCCGCAATCAGGGTAATTACTCGATCGCTATTACGATTCATTTCCGGGATCAAAATGTCCAAAGAATGTCTAAGTGGCGCCCACATTGGGTTATGCTTTGTCGTTTTTCGATAATTCGATAAATGAGTTGAAGCATTATACTTTGTCGTTTGTCGATAATTCGATAAATGAGTTGAAGTATTATACTTTGTCGTTTGTCGTTAATACGATAAATGAGTTGAAGTATTGCACTTGGTCATTCATTGGGAGAATTTGATCTCGTAAATTATCGTAACTGCTGTATTGATCACTAACCCTGTTTTGTGTACATTATTGTGAAATTAGGTTAAAAGATTAATCAGTAGTCTAAACTCTGCCCATATAAATCTAAAATATTAGCACAAGGTAGCTTCACTTTGGAGTTATTAAGGTACGGATCCTTACCCCACTCTTTATTGCTTCATATTCAAATTGTTATAAAACCACTAAATTACTATATCGATTAAAAACTCCTCACGTCTTTGATTATCGATTCATTTGACAGTCCGTTCGATTCCTATCATTTGATTTAGCTTTCATGTCATGCGATAGTATTATGTTGTTATACTCATTATCGCATGTTCCAATATATGTTCCGTTTTGTTATGAAAATAAGTTTTATAAGTTATGTGAATAAGACCATTTGTACTCTGATACCCTGAGTATCGCTTCTCGTGGAGTGTCCCACGAGCATGTTGTTGTGGCATCAACATCATGTGCTCCATCCGTGACGGAGAGATCAGTTCACGGCGTCTCTTAAGTACAAGTGTGGTACATAAGGCTATTAGGAGGCGTATGGATCGATCCTAGGATTTAAGTATAAGTATAAGGAGGTGGATAACGGGTATGCCAATTCGCCATCTCATGTGATAATTATGCAGGAGTAGCTACCTGTGTATTGTCACGTTTTAAGTTTGCTCATGGGTACATCCGTAAGATATGATTATGAAATTTTGTTCTTGCATCGTATCATTTTCGCCTAAAGTTCCATCCGGATAAGATTTCATATGAAGCATTATTTGTTATTTGAGCCTAAAAATTCCGTACTGAGCATTCGGCTCATTCCGTAAACTTTTTTGTATATACAGGTCCACAGGTTACTTTGGGAGGGGAAAAGAGAGAAAGAATAAAGTCTAGGAATAAATCTGAAGATGTTAGTTAATTATGACAACTGTCTCCGCTTGTATAATAATCTAAATTTTTATGGTCGTGTGGTTGTATACGTATCAAATAAAAATGGAATTATGACTTTTGTTTATGTTACCTTTATTGTGACACGTCAGCCCTTCCGGGTTGGGGTGTTACATCAGGAACGGGAGTTGTCAATTCCTATGGTACCACTACCTACTAACGAATGGCGTGATCAATGTTAATGAATGTATTGTTCCATGTTAAACAAACCAAATGTCTTACCAAAATGAAAGCATGTGATGTAAACAATTGTACTAAGTATGCACACAATGGGCATAAATAGCATGAAATGTAATGTGAAACAATGTACTAAGTACGCACACAATGGGCATACATAGCATGAAGTGTAATGTAATGCAATGTACTAAGTACGCACACAATGGGCATACATAGTGTCACACCCCGGCCGCGTATAACATGCAACCGCGGCGGAAACGCCGGGGAGTGTTGTGGACAGAATTAATTGTTATACAACCATTGAAATTAAAGTTACATTTTATTTATTGACAAGAGTGTTCCATTGTTTCAAAACAGGAAAATACAAAGTTTATAACATGATTAAACTAGTCTAGCTTCGTTTTTAGTCTCTAAGGCACAGGTCCGCCCTAGTGTCATGATCATCATCCTATGGAATAGCTCCTGAAAACACATGTGAAAGTAGGTACGTCAGCATAAAAATGCCTGTGAGATACATAGTTTTTGTGAAAATGGGATTCATGACTTGTGTTTAAAGAATGTTTAATAACAGTCAGTCATGAACCTTGTAATTTGTCTTGCTTTGTAAACCATTTGAAAAACGATAATATCAAAGGATATGAATAAATAAGTGCAAGGTTAAATGAATAACCAAGTAAAATGAGTTGAATAAGATAAGTTGTTTGTGAAAATAATGTCTTGTGAAGAACATGTTACTTATGTAAAAATGTAATGTGTCTAAACTGAAATGACTTAGATAACGCCACTATATGTAATATTATACAAACATTTATATATAGGAAGTACCAGCGGCGTATCCACCATGTTTGTATCATATTACACACGCCACGTTACTTAAATCATTTACCCAAACCAATCCACCACGTAAATTGATCATGTGTAAACCAAATGTCAAGTGTTATTGTGTAAACCATGTCAAATGTTTATGTTCAAATGTAAACCACCAAATGTGTATGTCAATGTCAACGTGTTTATGTTCAATGTAAATCATGTAATGTGCATCCCAAAATGTATCATGTATGGTAAGCGAAATGTATCAATTTAAACCATATGTAAACTTCACCAAACAAGTCGTTGAAGTAACACGTGGTTTAAATCAACGTTATGTTCTGTGGAAAAATGCATGCTCTATTGATATTAACATTTATGTGGTATTGTAAACTATGCATACATCCAAGCCTTGAGACTGCGGCGATAAACCCTTAAACAAATTAAAGGTTTATCTAAGTTATGTATATCGAATTCGGTCATTCCTTCCAGTCCTATCAAACCCAGGACTTCAGGAATGGGAGTTGTCAATTCCTATGGTACCACTACCTACTAACGAACGGCGTAGCTAATGTTAATGAATGTATTGTCCCATGTTAAACAAACCAAATGTCATAACAAAATGAAGGCATGTGATGTAAACAATTGTACTAAGTATGCTAAGTAAACATACGAAGCAGAAATGTTCATGTAAATCAATGTGTCCATATGCTGAGTAAACATATGCAACTGAAATGTTCATGTAAATCGATGTGTCCATATGCTGAGTAAACATATGCAACAGAAATGTTCATGTAAATCAATGTGTCCATATGCTGAGTAAACATATGCAACTGAAATGTTCATGTAAATCAATGCACTAAGTACGCACACAATGGGCATACATAGCATAAAATGTAATGAAATCGTGTACTATAATGTACTAACAACATAGCAGGCATATGATGTGAAAACATGGAAAGCATGAATGTAACAAATAGGCACATGTGTTTCACCCCAAAACAGTTTGGAAAACAGTAAAAGAGGGGTTCAATGTACTCACCTGAGATTGCTTTGAGTTCCTTGTATAATAACCAGATAGTGCTAAAGATCACGGAATATCAACGACACCTAATAGGTAGCTTATGTTAATATACCGGACCAAATCGGAAGAATCGGACAGTACGCGGGTTCGAAAACCAAACGAGTATGGAGACTCTTGTAATATGGTTTAACAAAGCCTACATACTAAAATGAAACTAATCCTAAGTGCTTACGGTCCATCACGACCTGTTTAGGTAGCTTATGCTACCCTAACGCGTCGTTCGCGTAGAACGCGTTCGGAACGCCTAACATCGTGACCACAAGGTATAACCTCGGAAGGTTATAGCTATGGTCACCTAATGTGTTTGGTCGGATCCTAAAGATCGACCAAATGGGTCGGGTTCGAAAGTATAAGCGATGGTTTAGATCGCTTACCTTACGACCCTATATAAGCACTATACTAAACGTGACGAGCTAAGCGTGTTAGAACATGCTTAACTAAGTTTAGTAAACAGGTTTGGCATCAAAACAAACGGCTTTGATGCTCACGAGTAGTTTGGTTACAAAATACGCAAGAATGCGCATGTTGGCCGAAACTACGGCTCGTCACTGAGCCTAGATAACGGGGTAATCAGTAGGTATGGTGACTACGGACCATAACCATCGTGATCACGCTCACGTTATGAAGTTCCATGAACTTCGCATCGACCATAAGCTGGTCAATGCAGAAAGTCAACAAAACGTTGACTTTCGGACTCGAAAAGCGAATAAAAGAGCGAAAGAAGACTTACGGAGGGTCCCCGAGTGCTAATCTAGATCAAATAGCTCAGGTATGAAACAATGGTTCCAACTTAGAGCTTTAGATCTGATTCTTGTGGGTTTTTATACAAAAGGGGGGGGGGGGTATTTATAGGAAAAGTGGAACCATTAGGATCGTTTATCGAATATCATGCCACGATCTCGAGCGTACACTTGTCAAATTTTTGTGGTAAGTCAGAAATTGCCCCTTGGCTCTTGATTAGGTGAAAGGGCATTGCCTCTTGATCGAACGAAAGGCCAACTGCATTAAATAGATACATTGAATCTGTCTGACAGTCTCACGCGCCCCGCGTAAGGATTTGGTAAATCCTTACGCGCCCCGCCTAAGGTTCCCAGATCAGAATTTACAATTTTGGTCCCTGCACTTCAGAAACACGTATTTTGGCCCATTTTTGGCACGTTTAAGCCCCGTTAACCTCATTTCAAGGCTCTAAGATGAAGTTAAAGTGTAGGGGACATGAAATATGCTTAAAAATATTCCGGATGTCGGTTCGTTTGGCCGTACGATCGCGATGATTGCTTAATTACGACGGAATGCGCATAAGCGCGAAAGATGATCCAAATGACGCGACGAATGGATTTTTCTCATGCCAAACACTATGGCATAATATTAGGATGCTTACATAAATTTTTGGATGTCTGGATGTATTCAGAACGTAAGTTATGCGCGAAAGTGCAAACTTGTGCACTTTTTGACACTTTTAGCCCCTGAATGATCCAAAAGTTTGTTTTAGCATACCAAACCCCTCAAAGCCTATTTCTAAGCTATGTAAAGGATATTTATGGTATGTGTAACTTATGGACATGTTCTAGAATGTTCGTTACAGTTCAAATTGGCATACTTTCGCAGTTTGTCAAGTTTAGTCCCTGTAAGCGAATTAACTTGTTTTTGCTATACCAAAGCCTTCAAAACTTATTTCTACGTTATGTAAAGGTTATTTAAGGTATGTTGAGTATATGTTGATGTTCCGGAGTATTTGTCGCATTAAACTGAGTACGTTTACGCACCAGTTTGCGTATAATGCTCCAGAAAGCGATGTAGAGTTTGAAATTGAACAAAAGTTAAAACATGAAAAATGTAAAACACAACCAAACAAACATTGGGATCAAATAACATTGTTTTATTGATAATTGAACTGTTCATAACGATTACAAGCACAAATGTTACAGTCTCCCCTACTTGTGGAAATTTCGTCCCGAAATTTATTTAGAGGAAACTCGTGGAAAAAGATGCGGATATTTGGCCTTCATTTGATCTTCACGTTCCCAAGTAAACTCGGGTCCACGTTTAGATTCCCATCAAACCTTGACCAAAGGAATGCGCTTGCGTTTGAGCCACTTGACTTCACGTTCCATGATTTCCACTGGTTTCTCGACAAATTTCAGAGTTTTATCAACACGAATTTCGTCAAGCGGTATGTGGAGGTTCTCATCAGCTAAACACCTCTTGAGATTGGACACGTGAAAAGTTGGATGAACATTTCCAAGTTCAGGAGGTAACTCAAGTCTGTAGGCTACCTTGCCGATTCTTTCGACGATCTTAAATGGTCCAACGTATCTAGGTGCAAGTTTTCCTTTCTTTCCAAATCTGATCACACCTTTCCAAGGTGAGACCTTAAGTAATACACGATCACCGACTTGAAAATCCAAGGGTTTGCGTTTTAGGTCCGCGTAACTCTTTTGCCGGCTTCTAGCTATCTGAAGGTTATCACGAACTTTCTTAACCTTATCTGTTGTCTCTAAAATGAGGGCAGGTCCAGTAAGCTGAGCCTCGCCGATCTCATTCCAGCAGACTGGTGAACGACATTTTCGACCATAGAGAGCCTCGAAAGGAGCCATGTTGATGCTGGAGTGATAACTGTTGTTATAGGAGAATTCAATCAATGGAAGATGTGAATCCCAACTACCACCAAAATCGATCACACAAGCTCTAAGCATATCCTCCAGTGTCTGGATTGTTCTTTCAGATTGACCATCCGTTTGCGGATGATAAGCTGTGCTCAGATTAAGTTGAGACCCCATAGCAGATTGCATGGTTCTCCAAAAAATGAGAAGTGAAACGAGCATCTCTGTCAGAAATGATGTTCAAAGGAACACCATGTCGAGCTACAATTTCATCTACGTAGATTTGAGCAAGTTTGTCAGCCGAAAAATCCTCGCGGATTGGCAAGAAATGCGCTGACTTTGTAAGACGATCAACGACTACCCAGATGGCATCGTGACCTTTCTTTGTGCGCGGGAGTTTAGTAATGAGATCCATAGTAATGTTTTCCCATTTCCAAACTGGGATCTCTGGTTGCTCCAATAATCCGGAAGGACGCTGATGTTCAGCCTTAACCTTAAGACAAGTAAGGCATTTGGATATGTATAAGGCAATGTCTTTCTTCATACCAGGCCACCAATACTGAATACGAAGATCCTTATACATCTTATCTGAGCCAGGATGAATAGAATAGCGAGACTTATGGGCTTCATCCATAAGCAAGGTACGAAGATTATCTTGGCTCGGGACCCACAAACGGTCCATGAAGTAATATGATCCATTGTCCATCAGTTCTAGAGCAGGAGTTATGTGATAAGGAAATTCCTTATCCATCAAACCTTGTGAAACACAAGCTTGTTGAGCCTGAGAAATACGGGCTTGTATATCGGTTTTAGCCTGAATAACGGATTGGACACGAACACAATGAAGCTTAGTACGTTCCTTGCGACTCAATGCATCGGCTACAACATTCGCCTTACCAGGATGGTAGCGAATCTCACAGTCGTAGTCGTTTAGAAGTTCAACCCAACGTCTTTGCCTCATGTTGAGTTCCTTTTGATTAAAGATATGTTGAAGACTTTTGTGGTCCGTGAAAACCACACATTTTGTACCGTACAAATAGTGTCTCCAAATTTTGAGAGCGAAGACAACTGCACCCAACTCCAGATCATGAGTGGTGTAGTTTTTCTCATGTATCTTCAACTGTCTTGATGCGTATGCTATGACTTTGTTTCTTTGCATCAGGACGCAGCCAAGACCTAATTTAGATGCATCGCAATAAACGACGAAATCATCATTACCCTCGGGCAAAGTTAGGACAGGCGCGTCACAAAGTATCTGTTTCAAAGTCAGAAACGCTTCGTCTTGTTTGACTCCCCAATCAAATGGCTTGTTCTTCTGAGTTAGAGCAGTTAGAGGAACTGCAATCTTTGAGAAATTTTCTATGAAGCGGCGGTAATAACCCGCTAGACCAAGAAAAGAACGAACTTCAGTAGGAGCAGTAGGCGTATCCCAATCCTTAATCGCGCTGATCTTGGAGGGATCTACATGAATACCTTGTTCGTTGACAATATGCCCTAAGAATTGAACTTCTTTAAGCCAGAATTCACACTTGGAGAATTTGGCGAAAAGTTGCTCTTTCTTTAGGAGTTCCAGAGTAAGACGAAGATGTTGCTCATGTTCAGCTCGCGTCTTAGAATATATCAAAATATCATCAATAAAAACGATGATGAACTTATCTAAGTAAGGTTTGCAGACCCTGTTCATTAAGTCCTTGAAAACAGCAGGAGCATTAGTCAAACCGAATGGCATGACTGTGAACTCATAATGTCCATAACGAGTACGGAACGCTGTCTTTGGAATATCTTCTTCATGTACACGGAGCTGGTGATATCCAGATCGAAGATCAATCTTCGAAAAATAAGAAGCACCTTGCAATTGATCAAAGAGATCATCAATGCGAGGTAGGGGATATCGATTCTTGATGGTAAGCTTGTTAAGCTCACGATAATCGATACACATCCTAAAAGATCCATCCTTCTTCTTGACAAAAAGAACGGGAGCACCCCAAGGTGAAAAGCTAGGATGGATAAAACCTTTGTCAGAGAGCTCCTAAAGCTGCTTAGATAATTCTTGCATCTCTGATGGTGCAAGACGGTATGGAGCTCTGGCAATGGGATTTGCACCAGGTACGAGATCAATACGGAACTCGACTTGGCGTGCTGGAGGTAGACCAGGTAAGTCTTCAGGGAATACTTCGGAATAATCCCGAACGACAGGAATATCTGAAATAGTCTTACCCTTGCCTTTATCTGCTGTAACATGTGCTAGGAAAGCCACATAGTGCTTTCGCAGATACTTCCGTGCTTTAAAACAAGACATAAGTTTGAGACCACCGGCAGGCTTCTCACCACGAACCTGTAGGATCTCGCCTGTAGACAGCGGTACACGAACAATCTTCTCAGAACAAACTATCTCTGTGCGATGCTTGGATAACCAATCCATTCCCACTATAACGTCGAAGCTTCCAAGTTGCATCGGCGTGAGGTCAATCGGAAAAATATGGTCGTTAAGGTTCAACTGGCAGTTGCGTAGAACAGAATTAAGAACAATGGGTTCTCCACTGGCAACCTCTACTGTCAAAGGTTTACCTAGTTTCGTTCTAGACACGCGAAGCATTGTCTCAAAAGACAATGACACAAAGCTCTTGTCGGCACCCGAATCAAAAAGAATAGATGCTGGCTGATTATTAATAAAGAACGTACCGTTCACCACCTCGTTGTCTGCTTGTGCTTCTTGTGCATTCATGTTAAAGACTCGATCTCGAGCCGGTGCCGGGTTCTGGTTTGCATTCTGGTTCTGGTTGACTAGTCTTGGACACCGATTTCTGTAGTGGGTCAGATCCCCACAATTATAACATGCACCTGGTGGGTAGTTTGGTCGTGCAGCCTGACCCTGTTGCTGAGCAACCTGTTGAGCAGGGTTCTGGACTGCGTGATTCTGAGCAAACCGACAAACATCGGCAAGATGGCCTGATTTCCCACAGTTAGTACAGAAACGACACTGATATTGTGGCTGGTGGTGACTGTTGCATCGATTGCACAAAGGTGCACTTCCTGAGTAGGGTTTCTTTGCTGGAGGCTGGTTGGGAGCTGCCTGGTTTGCTTGGGCAGTGACAGCATAGTTTTGGGAAGCCTTACGCTTCCTTGACCCCCTTGGGGAACCAGAATCCTTCCCCTTCTTGTTTTGACCTTTCTTGCTATCTTCCTTGTCAGCCGACTGTTTCTTGCCCTTGTCACCCTTCCTGTGCAATTTATTCTTCCGAATCTGCGACTCAGTCAGTGTCGCTGATAACTCGATTGCCTGATGGAGTGTGGTAGGGTTGCTACCAGTAAGGATGTCTTGTACTGAGTCAGGTAGGCCGTCGATGTACCTTTCGATGGCCTTATCGAGTGGGGTAACCATAGTCGGGCAAAGAAGACTCAACTCCTCAAACCTATCCGTATAAGCCCTGTGCTCGCCACTATCTTGCTTCAGAACATCAAATTCTTTCTCCAACGCTCGTTGTTCATGACGAGGACAAAATTCCCTCATCATAAGAGCTCTCAGTTCAGCCCATGTCTGAGCTAGAGCAACTTCTGCACCTTGATCTCTCATAACCCCATTCCACCATGTAAGAGCCCTCTTCTGAAACACGCTTGAGGAAAACTCGACCTTGCGATTGTCAGGACACTGCACATGACGGAAAGTGTTCTCGATGCTTTCGAACCACTGAAGAAGCCCAGTTGCTCCCTCAGAACCACTAAACTTGAGTGGCTTAGCTGTGTTGAAATCCTTGTATTTGCATGTACCATTGTTGTTGTTATTGGCCTGGTTCCATTGAGCAAAGAGATTTGGGAATTGAGCAGCCATCTGCTGCGCAATAATCTCCGCCAGCTCGGCAGTAGCTATCTGGTTGTCGCGTCGAGGAGGCATTCTAGAAGTGAAAAACATGAAATGAAACGAGTGAGATGATTGGATGAAGAGAACGAGATGAAGCAAAATCAACAAAAGCAAAGATGGCGGTTATGCATCGCAAAGCAAATAAGCGACATGAAATGTTTAGTCAAAGTAAATGGGTCAGGATTAGTGTATCGCGAAGACATGCTTGCCTATAAGTGAACACTCACCCCAAGAGTTCCCAGGTAAGAGTGACTGATCCGATTATGTGGATTTGTACGAACACTCTAGCCTTAGACAGAAAACCCAGGGTACAGGCATTCACTCTTCCAGTTCGCACGTGTTCACACTATTAACCCAAAACTTGGACGGGATTTTTGAAATCCAAAGAGGTTCAAAACCATATAACAGAGGGTTCAAAACCTTATAACAGAGGGTTCAAAACCTAGTAATTAATCATCCTAGAACAGATGATTAATTTTCAAAGCGGATTCGGAACCGAAGTTCCCGTTGTGGTTATCACCTAAGGATAGGTGATGTGCATGTTTTAAACTCTAAACACAAGATAACTTGTGATAGGGTCCTAGAAAGTTATAGTCTAGGTCAAAGCATTACTAATAACCTAATTCCCTATAACCATTGGCTCTGATACCAACTCTTCTGTCACACCCCGGCCGCGTATAACATGCAACCGCGGCGGAAATGCCGGGGAGTGTTGTGGACAGAATTAATTGTTATACAACCATGGAAATTAAAGTTACATTTTATTTATTGACAAGAGTGTTCCATTGTTTCAAAACAGGAAAATACAAAGTTTATAACATGATTAAACTAGTCTAGCTTCGTTTTTAGTCTCTAAGGCACAGGTCCGCCCTAGTGTCATGATCATCATCCTATGGAATAGCTCCTGAAAACACATGTGAAAGTAGGTACGTCAGCATAAAAATGCCTGTGAGATACATAGTTTTTGTGAAAATGGGATTCATGACTTGTGTTTAAAGAATGTTTAATAACAGTCAGTCATGAACCTTGTAATTTGTCTTGCTTTGTAAACCATTTGAAAAACGATAATATCAAAGGATATGTATAAATAAGTGCAAGGTTAAATGAATAACCAAGTAAAATGAGTTGAATAAGATAAGTTGTTTGTGAAAATAATGTCTTGTGAAGAACATGTTACTTATGTAAAAATGTAATGTGTCTAAACTGAAATGACTTAGATAACGCCACTATATGTAATATTATACAAACATTTATATATAGGAAGTACCAGCGGCGTATCCACCATGTTTGTATCATATTACACACGCCACGTTACTTAAATCATTTACCCAAACCAATCCACCACGTAAATTGATCATGTGTAAACCAAATGTCAAGTGTTATTGTGTAAACCATGTCAAATGTTTATGTTCAAATGTAAACCACCAAATGTGTATGTCAATGTCAACGTGTTTATGTTCAATGTAAATCATGTAATGTGCATCCCAAAATGTATCATGTATGGTAAGCGAAATGTATCAATTTAAACCATATGTAAACTGCACCAAACAAGTCGTTGAAGTAACACGTGGTTTAAATCAACGTTATGTTCTGTGGAAAAATGCATGCTCTATTGATATTAACATTTATGTGGTATTGTAAACTATGCATACATCCAAGCCTTGAGACTGCGGCGATAAACCCTTAAACAAATTAAAGGTTTATCTAAGTTATGTATATCGAATTCGGTCATTCCTTCCAGTCCTATCAAACCCAGGACTTCAGGAATGGGAGTTGTCAATTCCTATGGTACCACTACCTACTAACGAACGGCGTAGCTAATGTTAATGAATGTATTGTCCCATGTTAAACAAACCAAATGTCATAACAAAATGAAGGCATGTGATGTAAACAATTGTACTAAGTATGCTAAGTAAACATACGAAGCAGAAATGTTCATGTAAATCAATGTGTCCATATGCTGAGTAAACATATGCAACTGAAATGTTCATGTAAATCGATGTGTCCATATGCTGAGTAAACATATGCAACAGAAATGTTCATGTAAATCAATGTGTCCATATGCTGAGTAAACATATGCAACTGAAATGTTCATGTAAATCAATTCACTAAGTACGCACACAATGGGCATACATAGCATAAAATGTAATGAAATCGTGTACTATAATGTACTAACAACATAGCAGGCATATGATGTGAAAACATGGAAAGCATGAATGTAACAGATAGGCACATGTGTTTCACCCCAAAACAGTTTGGAAAACAGTAAAAGAGGGGTTCAATGTACTCACCTGAGATTGCTTTGAGTTCCTTGTATAATAACCAGATAGTGCTAAAGATCACGGAATATCAACGGCACCTAATAGGTAGCTTATGTTAATATACCGGACCAAATCGGAAGAATCGGACAGTACGCGGGTTCGAAAACCAAACGAGTATGGAGACTCTTGTAATATGGTTTAACAAAGCCTACATACTAAAATGAAACTAATCCTAAGTGCTTACGGTCCATCACGACCTGTTTAGGTAGCTTATGCTACCTTAACGCGTCGTTCGCGTAGAACGCGTTCGGAACGCCTAACATCGTGACCACAAGGTATAACCTCGGAAGGTTATAGCTCTGGTCACCTAATGTGTTTGGTCGGATCCTAAAGATCGACCAAATGGGTCGGGTTCGAAAGTATAAGCGATGGTTTAGATCGCTTACCTTACGACCCTATATAAGCACTATACTAAACGTGACGAGCTAAGCGTGTTAGAACATGCTTAACTAAGTTTAGTAAATAGGTTTGGCATCAAAACAAACGGCTTTGATGCTCACGAGTAGTTTGGTTACAAAATACGCAAGAATGCGCATGTTGGCCGAAACTACGGCTCGTCACTGAGCCTAGATAACGGGGTAATCAGTAGGTATGGTCACTACGGACCATAACCATCGTGATCACGCTCACGTTATGAAGTTCCATGAACTTCGCATCGACCATAAGCTGGTCAATGCAGAAAGTCAACAAAACGTTGACTTTCGGACTCGAAAAGCGAATAAAAGAGCGAAAGAAGACTTACGGAGGGTCCCCGAGTGCTAATCTAGATTAAATAGCTCAGGTATGAAACAATGGTTCCAACATAGAGCTTTAGATCTGATTCTTGTGGGTTTTTACACAAAAGGGGGGGGGGTATTTATAGGAAAAGTGGAACCGTTAGGATCGTTTATCGAATATCATGCCGCGATCTCGAGCGTACACTTGTCAAATTCTTGTGGTAAGTCAGAAATTGCCCCTTGGCTCTTGATTAGGTGAAAGGGCATTGCCTCTTGATCGAACGAAAGGCCAACTGCATTAAATAGATACATTGAATCTGTCTGACAGTCTCACGCGCCCCGCGTAAGGTTCCCAGATCAGAATTTACAATTTTGGTCCCTGCACTTCAGAAACACGTATTTTGGCCCATTTTTGGCACGTTTAAGCCCCGTTAACCTCATTTCAAGGCTCTAAGATGAAGTTAAAGTGTAGGGGACATGAAATATGCTCAAAAATATTCCGGATGTCGGTTCGTTTGGCCGTACGATCGCGATGTTTGCTTAATTACGACGGAATGCGCATAAGCGCGAAGGCCGATCCAAATGACGCGACGAATGGATTTTTCTCATGCCAAACACTAAGGCATAATATTAGGATGCTTACATAAATTTTTGGATGTCCGGATGTATTCAGAACGTAAGTTATGCGCGAAAGTGCAAACTTGTGCACTTTTTGACACTTTTAGCCCCTGAATGATCCAAAAGTTTGTTTTAGCATACCAAACCCCTCAAAGCCTATTTCTAAGCTATGTAAAGGATATTTATGGTATGTGTAACTTATGGACATGTTCCAGAATGTTCGTTACAGTTCAAATTGGCATACTTTCGCAGTTTGTCAAGTTTAGTCCCTGTAAGCGAATTAACTTGTTTTTGCTATACCAAAGCCTTCAAAACTTATTTCTAAGTTATGTAAAGGTTATTTAAGGTATGTTGAGTATATGTTGATGTTCCAGAGTATTTGTCACATTAAACTGAGTAAGTTTACGCACCAGTTTGCGTATAATGCTCCAGAAAGCGATGTAGAGTTTGAAATTGAACAAAAGTTAAAACATGAAAAATGTAAAACACAACCAAACAAACATTGGGATCAAATAACATTGTTTTATTGATAATTGAACTGTTCATAACGATTACAAGCACAAATGTTACACATAGCATGAAATGTAATGTAAAGCAATGTACTAAGTACGCTAACAATGGGCATACATAACATGAAATGTAATGTAAAGCAATGTACTAAGTACGCACACAATGGGCATACATAGCATGAAACGTAATGTAAAACCATGTACTAAGTACGCACACAATGGGCATACATAGCATGAAACGTAATGTAAAACCATGTACTAAGTATGCACACAATGGGCATACATAGCATGAAACGTAATGTAAAACCATGTACTAAGTACGCACACAATGGGCATACATAGCATGAGATGTAATGAAATCATGTACTATAATGTACTAACGAATATAGCAGGTATATGATGTGAAAACATGGAAAGCATGAAAGTAACAAGTAGGCACATGTGTTTCACCCCAAAACAGTTTGGAAAACAGTAAAAGAGGGGTTCAATGTACTCACCTGAGATTTCTTTGAAGTTCTTGTATAATAACCAAATAATGCTAGAGATCACGGAATATCAAACGGCATCTAATAGGCAGCTATGTTAATATACCGGATCTAAATCGGAAGGATCGGATAGTATGCGGGTTCGTAAACCAAACGAGTATGCAGACTCGTGAAATATGGTTTAACAAAGCCTACATACTAAAATGAAACCTATCCTAAGTGCTTGCGACCCACTACGACCCCTTTAGGTAGCTTATGCTACCTTAATGCGTCGTTCGCGTAGAACGCGTTTGGAACGCCTAACATCGTGGCCATAAGGTATAACCTCGGAAGGTTATAGCTATGGTAACCTAATGTGTTTGGTCGGATCCGAATGATCGACCAAATGGGTCGGGTTCGAAAGTATAAGCGATGGTTTAGATCGCTTACCTTACGACCCTATATATGCACTAAACTAAAAGTGACAAGCTAAGCATGTTAGAACATGCTTAACTATGTTTAGAAAACAGGTTTGGCATCAAAACAAACGGCTTTGATGCTCACGAATAGTTTGGTTACAAAATACGAAAGAATGCGCATTTTGGCCGAAACTACGACTCGTCACTGAGCCTAGATAACGTGGTAATCAGTAGGTACAGTCGCCATGGACTATAACCATCATGATCACGCTCACGTTATGAAGTTCCATGAACTTCGTGTTGACCATAGGCTGCTCCACACAGAAAGTCAAACAAAACGTTGACTTTCGGACTCGAAAAGCGAATAAAGAACGAAAGAACACTTACGAAGGGTCCCCGAATGCTAATCTCGATCCAAGGAACTCAGGTATGAAGCAATGGCTCCAACTTAGAGTTTTAGATCAGATTCTTGTGGGTTTTACACCAAATGGGGGGGGGGTTATTTATAGGAAAAGTAGAGCCGTTAGGATCGTTTCTTGAATATCGTGCCACGATCTCGCCCATACACTTGTCGAAGTGTTGTGGTACATCTAATTTGCCCTTTGCTGTTCAGAAGAGACAAGTGCAAGTTTGGCCTTTCAATACATGAAGAGGCAACAACATTAAATGCTGAATCTGCTGTTCTGGGGAAGCCTTACGGACCGTATGGGTGATGGCTTACGGTCCGTAAGCCCTTACTTTGGCAGATTTACAGTTTTGGTCCTTGTAGCCCTAAAACTTGGTATTTGATGCATTTTTGACACGTTTAAGCCCCGTTTACCCCATTTCAAAGCTCTAAAATGAAGTTAAAGTATAGGGAACTTAAAATATGCTCAAAAATATCTCGGATGTCGGTTCGTTTGGCCGTACGATCGCGATGTTCGGTTAATTACGACGGAATGCGCATAAGCGCGAAAGACGATCCAAATTGCGCGACGAATGGATTTTTCTCATGCCATACACTAAGGCATAATATAAGGATGCTTACATAAATTTTTGGATGTCCGGATGTATTCAGAACGTAAGTTATGCGTAAAAGTGCAAAACTTGTGCACTTTTTAATAACTTTAGCCCCTGAATGATCCAAAAGTTTGTTTTAGCATACCAAACCCCTCAAAGCCTATTTCTAAGCTATGTAAAGGATATTTATGGTATGTTTAACTTATGGACATGTTCCGGAATGTTCGTTACAGTTCAAATTGGCTTGCTTTTGCAGTTTGTCAATTTTAGTCCCTGTAAGCGAATTGTCACATCCCGACCACGTAGGACAACAAACCGTGGCGGAAACGTCCGGGAGTGTTGCAACAGAAGCTATTGTTTCACAACCATGGATACAAAAAGTGTTTCGTTTTATTGATGATATTAAACATTGCATTGTCTTAACATAGAATAAACAAGTTTTACATCGTCTATCACTATTATTATGTCACTAAGGCCTCGTCCAGATCCTATGTGACGCATGCATCCTAGTAGTCATTCAAGCATCAACACCTGAAACATATGTAAAAACTTAGTCAGCAAAGAAATGCTAGCGAGTACATAGGTTTTATAGGAGTGTCGAATTCATGGCTAGTTTAAGTGTTGCAATACTTTATTAAAAACTTTGTTTTGAAAAGAGTATAATATTGCAACTTAATTAACCAACTCAAATCAAGCGGGTTATAGTTTATAAAACCTCATAGCCATGATTCTTAACCCAAAAACATTTGCTTTAGAAAACCAACTTGTAAAACATCTTGTAAAAACTCGTTAAAACTCGTTAATAAAACATCGTTGTGTGACATCGTTTTGAAAATCGTTTATCTAAGTGAACTAGATAACGCCACGGTATGTAATATGTTGAAAACACTTATATATAGGAACTACCAGCGGCGTATCCACCATGCTTTCATCACATTACACCCGTCCCGTTATCTAAACACTAACCAGAAACCAATCGTTTACCCAAATCGTTTAACTTGTTAAAATCATCTCAAAATCGTTAATTCGTTTAAAATCGTATAAATCATCCTCGTTTTAATTTGTGAAAAACTATTTATGGTCGTCTCGCTAACAACATTCAAACCTTCGTGACTCGATCACCTCGCTTCTCGCTTCTCGAATTAACAAACCACCAAAGGGTAAGTTAACAAACATCAGATTCAGTCGCTACCCACAACCCCCACACATAACCATGGGTGTAGTAAAGTAACGGGATTTGTCAGATCCTATGGTACCATAACCTAATACTGGTCGGCTTTATCAATGCTAATGAATGTCATTTGTTATGTAACTACAACCATCAAGTTTTGTTCACATTATTGAAATCGTTATTAGTTTAGTAAAAATCGTTTTAATCGTTTTTGAAATCATCGTTTAAACCTTGAAAACATTTCGTACATATGAATCACCCCAAAACATTTAAAAACAGTAAAATAGGGGAACTATGTACTCACATGAAGTGCAAAGTATCCTCAATCAATAGAACTTCAAACAACCTCAAGCAAACCAAAGGAATCAAGTAGCACCTAGTAATCGAACCACTAGTCAAACAATAGACGCCTAAATCGGACGATCGGACAGGATGAGGTCTTGTAAACCAAATGAGTGTTGGAACTCATGTGATATGGTTTAACAAAGCCTACATCCTAAATTGAAACCTAACCTAAGTGATTTCGACCCATCGCGACCCATTAAGGTAGCTTACGCTACTTTAACGCGTCGTGCGCGCAAATGCGCATTCGAGACGTGTAACTTGTCCTATGACAAGTATTATATGCCGAAACATGTTTAAATATGTTACATAATCAGTTATGTGACAAAAGTTTAGGTTACATATGCTTAATTACCATTTATGTATGAAAAGGGTATTTTGGTAATTTACCTACGGCATATAAACTACTTATCATACAACTACCTAAACTAGGTGACCATAAGGTATAACCTCGGAAGGTTATTCCCTATGCTACTATGGTCACTAAACATGTTTGGTCGGATCCTAATGATCGACCAAACGGGTCGTGTTCGAAAGTCTAAGCGGGTGTTTAGTCCGCTTAACTTACGACTCTACACAAGCACTAAACTAAAAAGCGACGAGCTAAACATGTCGAAACATGTTTAGTTAAGTTAGAAAACAAGTTTTGATATCAAAACAAACGGTTTTGATATCCTAGAGTAGTTTGGTTACAAAATACGCGAGAAAACGTATTTTGGCCGAAACTACGACTCGTCACTGAGCCTAGATAACATGGTAATCAGTAGGTATAGTCACTAGGGACTATAACCATCGTGATTACGCTCACGTTATGAAGTTCAAACGAACTTCGCATTGACCATAAACTGGTCAAAGCAGAAAGTCAAATGCAGTTTGACTTTAACGATACAAACGAACGAAAAGAACGAAAGAATACTTACAGAAGGTCCCCGCAAGCTCTTGATCCGCTTTACTCTCAGGTATGAAGCATAAACTTCAACTTAGAGAGCCAAAATCAGATTCAAGTGTGCTTTGGGAGTGAAATGGGTTTGGGTATTTATAGGAATTCAAGTACCGTTAAGATCATTCGTCGAAAAACGTGCTTTGATCTAGACCTTACATGTGGGCACATGGTTTTCAAAACCATGGGAATACATAATACCATCAAATCGTATCGCAAAAAAGGATGAAAACCATCCATGTGTGGCACATTGTTTTGAAATACATGGGTGCCTAAAAAATGGACCAAGTTCAATGTATCTGCCAGAAATTTCAAAAATGGTCCGTACACTTGTATAACTTGATTTTTTTGGCACTTTTAAACCCCTTTAACCTCATTTCAAGGCCCTAAAATGATATTAAAGTATAGGGAACTTAAAATATGCTCAAAGACATCACGGATGTCGGTTCGTTTGGCCGTACGGTTGCGTTATTCGGTTAATTACGACGGAAGTCGTAATGAACGCAAAAACGATCCAAATTAAGCGACGAATGGAATTTTATCATGCCAATCACTAAAATAAAATATTTTAATGATTACATAAATTTTTGGACGTCTGGTTCTATTCAGAACGTAAGATATGCGCAAAAATGCAAACTTATGCACTTTTGACGCTTTTAGTCTCTATTGATCAATAAAGTTTATTTTTGCGCACTAAACACCACAAAGCCTATTTCTAAGCTATGTAAAGGTTATTTAGGGTATGTTTAACTTATTATCAAGTTCCAGAATGTTCGTTACTACACAAATCGGTATAGTTTCGAAGTTTGACACAAATAGTCCCTACGATCGAACAAGGTTGATTTTAACACACCGAACCATCCAAAACTTATTTCTAAGTTATTTGGAGGTTATTTAAGGTATGTTAAGCCTATTTCACTATTCCGCAGTGTTTGTTGCATTAAACTGGTTATATTTACGCATTAGTGCGTGTATAACCTTCCAGAAAGCGATTTAGAGCTTGAAATTGGAATCGAATCGAATTGAAAAAAATCACCAAATACAAATACACACATAATAACACAAAAACACATATAATAACACCAAAGCACATTGTTTTATTAATAATCAACATTGTTTTATATCGTACAGAGATTACAGAGCACAGTTGCCACAGTCTCCCCTACTTCAGGAAATTTCGTCCCGAAATTTTAACTAGAGGAAGCTTGTGAAAACAAATGTGGATATTTGGTCATCATTTGGTCCTTAGGTTCCCAAGTAAATTCTGGGCCACGTTTGGACTCCCAACGAATTTTAACCAAATGAATCCATTTGTTCTTCAACTGCTTGAATGTACGGTCCACTATCTCCACGGGTTTCTCGACAAAGTGCATCGTTTCATCGATTTGGATCTCGTCGAGAGGTATGTGAAGATCAGCGTCAGCTAAACACTTTCGCAGATTGGACACGTGAAAAGTCGGATGAATATTTCCAAGCTCTGGAGGCAGCTCTAGTCGATAGGCAACCTTCCCAATTCTTTCCACAATCTTGAATTGTCCCACATATCGAGGTGCAAGTTTTCCTTTCTTTCCAAATCTTACGACTCCTTTCCAAGGTGAAACCTTGAGTAGGACACGATCTCCGACTTGAAATTATAAGGGCTTGTGTCGCATATCCGCATAACTCTTTTGATGGCTTCTAGCTGTCACAAGATTATCGCGAATTTTCTTGATTTTATCTGTTGTTTCTAGAACGAGCTCAGGTCCAGTAAGCTGAGCTTCACCGGTCTCGTTCCAACAGACAGGTGAACGACATTTTCGACCATAGAGAGCTTCGAATGGTGCGATATTGATGCTAGCATGATAACTATTGTTGTAAGAGAACTCGATCATTGGCAGATGAGAATCCCAATTACCACCAAAGTCTATCACGCATGCTCTAAGCATATCCTCCAAAGTTTGAATTGTCCTCTCGGATTGTCCATCTGTTTGGGGATGATAAGCAGTGCTTAGATTTAGTTGGGTTCCCATAGCAGATTGCATGGTCTTCCAGAAATGAGATGAAAATCGAGCATCACGATCAGAAATGATATCCAAAGGAACACCATGTTGTGATATAATCTCATCAACATAAATCTTTGCAAGTTTATCAGCAGATAGATCCTCGCGAATCGGAAGAAAATGAGCTGACTTCGTTAATCGATCGATAACAACCCAAATAGCATCATGACCTTTAGATGTACGCGCTAACTTAGTGATGAGATCCATTGCAAGGCTCTCCCACTTCCAAACCGGTATCTCTGGTTGTACAAGCAAACCAGAAGGTCGTTGATGTTCAGCCTTGACTTTGAGACAAGTTAGGCATTTCGATACGTATAAGGCAACATCCTTCTTCATACAAGGCCACCAGCACTGAGTACGAAGATCCTTATACATTTTATCAGCACCAGGATGGATAGAATATCGAGACTTATGAGATTCGTTCATTACCAAGGTGCGAAGATCATCTTGTTCGGAATCCACAAACGATCCTTGAAATAGAGCAAACCATCGTCTTTCGCTTCGAGTTTAAGCTCAAGCTGACGTGGTAATTCCTTACCCATCAAATTTTATGAAACAAAAAATTGCTGAGCTTGAAGGACACGAGATTGAATATCAGATAGAGTTCGAACAGAATGAAGCTTGACTCGCTCCTTTCGACTAAGCGCATCGGCTACGACATTCCCTTACCAGGGTGGTAGCGAATCTCGCAATCGTAATCGCTCAAGAGCTCGTCCCAACGTCATTGCCTCATGTTCAGCTCTTTCTGATTTAGAATATGCTGGAGACTTTTGTGGTCTGCAAAAACCACACACTTCGTTCCATAGAGGTAGTGTCTCTAGATTTTCAGCGCGAAAACCACAGCTCCTAACTCAAGATCATGAGTCGTGTAGTTCTACTCATGAATTTTCAGCTGTCTAAATGCATATGCAATAACTTTACCTCGTTGCATGAGGACGCAACCAAGGCCTAAGTTGGACGCATCGCAATAGACAACGAAATCATTGCTTCCCTCGAGCAGAGATAGAACAAGAGCATTGCATAACTTCCGCTTCAGTGTTTGGAATGCTTCTTCTTGTTTGGGTCCCCACTCAAAAGGCTTATTCTTCTGAGTCAAAGCAGTGAGTGGAACCACAATCTTCGAGAAATTTGAAATGAATCGACGATAATAACCAGCAAGACCAAGAAAAGATCGAATCTCTGTCGGCGTAGTCGGTGTATTCCACTCCTTAATAGCAGCAATCTTGGATGGATCCACATGAATACCCTGCTTGTTGACTATATGACCCAAGAATTGAACTTCTTTAAGCCAGAATTCACACTTGGAGAATTTAGCAAAAAGTTATTCCTTCTTCAGGAGTTCCAAAGTCAAACGAAGGTGTTGCTAGTGCTCGGCTCGATACTTCGAATAGACAAGAATATCGTCGATGAACCCAATAATGAACTTGTCTAAATAAGGTTTACAGACCCTATTCATTAAGTCCATGAAGATGGCTGGAGCATTTGTCAAACCAAAAGGCATGACTGTAAACTCGTAATGGCCATATCTTGTGCGGAAAGCAGTTTTGGGAATATCTTCTTCGAGAACACAAAGTTGATGATACCCAAAACGCAGATCGATCTTGGAAAAGCATAAAGCACCTTGCAGCTGGTCGAAGAGATCATCAATTCGAGGTAGGGGATATCGATTCTTGATGGTAAGCTTATTCAGCTCACGATAATCGATACACCTTCAAAAAGACCCATCTTTCTTTTTCACAAAGAGGACAGGAGCTCCCCAAGGCGAAAAGCTCGGACGGATGAATCCTTTATCAGATAACTCTTGAAGTTGTTTCGATAACTCTTGCATCTCCGACGGTGCAAGACGATAAGGTGCTTTCGCAATCGGGTTGGCATTGGGTACAAGGTCAATATGAAACTCGACTTAACGAACTGGAGGCAAACCAGGCAGTTCATCAGGAAACACCTCTGGATAATCCCGAACAATCGGAATATCCTGAATACTCTTGCTCTTGCTTTTCTCATCGGTGACATGTGCTAGAAAAGCGACATATCCTTTTCGCAAATACCTTTGGGATTCCATACATGACATAAGCTTCAATCCACCTGAAGGTTTATCGCCACGAACTTCCAAAACATCACCAAAAGACAAAGGAATGTGAACGATCTTATCAAAACAAACCACCTCAGCATGATGTTTGGTTAACCAATCCATCCCCACGATAATATTGAAACTCCCAAGTTGCATCGGCGTGCGGTCAATGGGAAAAAAAGATGGTTATCAAGGTTCAATTGACAACCACGAATAACAGAATCGAGAACAAGAGGTTTACTAGAAGCAACTTCGACAGATAAGGGTTTCCTCAATTTAGTTCTAGGTATCGCAAGCAAAGGTTCAAAAGATAACGAAACAAAACTTCTGTCGACACCAAAATAAAAAAGAATAGATGCGGGTCGATTGTTAACAAGAAACGTACCGTTGACAACAAAGGTACCATTGACAATGAGGTTGTCAACTCGAGCCTCGTTTGCATTCAGATTGAATGCTCGTCCACGAGCGGGATCGATCTGTCACACCCCGACCACGTGGAACATACAAAATGTGGCGGAAACGTCGGGGAGTGTTGTCACAGAATCAATTGTTTCAAATCCATGGTAAATGAAGTTTCGTTTTATTAATCAAACATGAAAGTTTACATTGCTTAAACAAGAATCAAAGTGTACATAACATAAATTAACTAGTTCTTGTCTCGTTTTAAGTCACTAAGGCACAGGTCCGCCTAAGTATGTCTTGATAAGTCCTAGGCATCATCTCCTGAAAACACATGTGAAAATAGGTACGTCAGCATAAAAATGCCTGTGAGATACATTGGTTTTGTGAAAACGGAATTCATGACTTATGTTTGGGAAAATGTTTAGTCATGAACCTTGTAATTTGCTTTGTCTTGTAAATCGTTTGAAAAACGGTAAGATCAAATGATATGTATAAATAAGAGAACACTGTATGGTTAAACGGATAACCATGTAAAATGAGTTTGTATAAGATAAGTCGTTTGTAAAACAATGTCTCGTGAAAAGTGTGTTATTTGTATAAAATGTCATATGTCTCATACTGAAATGATTCAAATAACGCTACGATATGTAATACCATACAAACACTTATATATAGGAAGTACCAGCGGCGTATCCACCATGCTTGTATCATATTACACACGCCTCGTTACTAAATCACTTACTCAAACCAAACCATCAAGATGAAATGTTTAACAATTGTGGAAATGTTTATGTATAGTCAAATTCCTATTGTCAAATGTAAATCATGTCAACGGATACAACTGGTTCACACGGTTCAATGGTTACAAACGGTTCATAAAATCAAACGGGTTTAGACGGTTCACATAGTCAAATGGTCACAACAGTTCAAAATGTAGCATAATGTGTTCATATGCTGGATGAGCATATGCAACAGAAATGCAATGTAAAACAATGTACTAAGTACGCACACAATGGGCATACATAGCATGTAATGTAAAACAATGTACTAAGTACGCACACAATGGGCATACATTGTGACAACTGCCACTTTACGGTAACTTTTCACACTTAATATACTCATTTTAGCTACATTTTTAGCTACATTTTTTATTCATTTTGAACATCCGAACTGCTTATTTCGTGACATACACATAGAATACTCAAGGAATACTTACTTAGGATGCATATTACTCATTTTTATTATGTACATTTGGAACAGTATAAACAATGCATCGAAACTACTAGAAAAGCACCTAATAAACTAGTATTCTGACCAAAAAGCAGAATCCGCAGAAAATCATCTAAACGACATCTTTAGGACTTAGACGAAAGTCCAACATCTTATATATATTAAACCCTAACTAGGAATACACGGGTTTGATTTAAATCCTTTCCGAAGTCCGATAACACTAAAAATTGCCCGAAAAGCACTAAAAGCGATGATTTCAACACGTTTCCGTAGAAATTCTGCTGAAATCAGCTTTCTAATATTTTTACGACATGTAAAAATATTATTTGACATATAATTCATGTGAGGATACATTCGGGTATCATCCGAGCCAATAACTACATCAATTCACACATGTTTCGCAACTTAGCGTTCAAATAACATCTAACCGAAACAATTCGAAACAAATGTCCGAACGATGTCAAATCTTTTTTTTAATGGTCATCTAGTGTTAATCGGATCATTTTGGTCTAGTAATGATCATTTAACACCCTTTAAACACTTAAACACTTATACTTATAAACTACCTAAAACATCTAACTAAGAACTCTAACATTTTTACTAAGTAATTCAAGAAGGAAAAGCAAAGGGAAACCCCCCCCCATTCACGGTTGCAACACCCCTTGTGGGCCCCACTTTTCTTTCAACTTGTTACCAATAATATCTAGATCTTTACTTCAT
Source organism: Helianthus annuus (assembly GCF_002127325.2). Taxonomy (NCBI): domain Eukaryota; kingdom Viridiplantae; phylum Streptophyta; class Magnoliopsida; order Asterales; family Asteraceae; genus Helianthus; species Helianthus annuus. Next base: position 80,452,405 of record NC_035448.2, read on the forward strand.
GTTGCAACTTGATACAAGTGGTGAAATGTGATCATTGTAGCAACTAGTTACCTTCTTTTTCTAACCCTTCCATTCATGCATTTCACCTCCTATCTTCACAACACCAAAAGCTCCCAACAACACCCCATTTTCGGTCAAGAACACCCCTCCCCCATCTTCATTTTCAAGCCACTTTCATGATGATCAAGATGCATTTTCATGGAACTTAGGAGGATCTAAGGCAACCACAAGTAGAAGCAAACATTTCCATCCATCTAAGGGCTTTCAACCATCAAATCTTCATATTCTTTGCTTTTCATTTTCACCTAGATCATCCCTAGCCAAGAGCTAGAAGTGAGCCTTCTAAATCCTTCATTTTCATACTTGTTTATGTATTTATTGTTAAAGAACAACTTATAACTAAAAGAACAATACAAAATAAGATGAAAATATAAAGAAGCAAAATAATAATCATAATATAAAAGTGTGTTTATGTTGTGATTTATTGATGATTACTTGCATATTTGATCTAGTTTTGATGATTAGCATACAAATAACTTGTTAGATGATGTTTAAAAACATAATCTAACAAGTGTTCATGAAAGTGTTTAAGGGTTTTGTTAAACATGAAGGATTAGATGGATGATCATGATCTTTGTTTTTGTTAAAGTATATAAAGTGGTTAACTAAAAATAATGCTTTTACAAGTTATAAAAAGAAAACATACAAGATGGGTTTTTATAAAAAGCTTGTTAAAACTAGAAGTAAAATATGATTTTTGGACTAGTAAACATATGTAAAGATCATACCAAAACCCTACATGATTATGAGTTCATCTTGATAAGTTATGTTATAAATCTCTTATGTTTTTATTAAGAAAAATATGAGAAGATTGGTGGTGATTTTATAAGAAAAGATGTGTTTTTATTAAGCATGGCAAAGTCCATATTTCTAATAAAATATGGCCAAGTTTTCTTAAAAATCATGAGTTATAAAAACTATTATTTTTGACAAAATCTTTATTAGATTAAAAGATTTTTAAGAATAGTTTTTATAAAATCAAAGTTTGATATAAATATATATTTTTGAGAAAATATATATTTAGTTAACTTAACAACTTAAGTGCTATGTGTTATATGTTTGTATTAGTTATATGTATTATAACTAGGAACTTGAATACAATGATACAAATGAACACAATAAACATTTCGACTAAAGTCTTACAAGACTTCACATATTTACGCCTCAAAACGAGTTACGGACGATTCAAATAATCGGACACCATTTATGGTCAAAATGAACGACGGACGACTACACAAGTGAATTGCCAATCCGAAGAGTTACTACGATGTTTAGACGATTTTTCGACACGAAATATAAATATGCTATCGATAACAAATTTTCGGATGTTTATAAACTTACAAAAACTAGTATGTTTTTATTTACTAACAAATGTACTTAGTAAATTTTTATAAAAAAGGTTTTATAAAAATGAAAGGCTTATTATACTAGTGGGCTATTTTTATAACAAATGGGCTTATTATACTTAATGGGCTTAACATAAAGACATGGGCTAAGCCCAATATCAAAAACACATGGGCCAAGCCCAATACCAAACATATGGGCCAAGGCCCAACACTATTTAAGCCCAACACTATTTAAGCCCAACACTATTCAAGCCCAACACTATTCAAGCCCAACACTATTCAAGCCCAACACTATTCAAGCCCAACACTATTTGAGGCCCAACACTATTCAAGCCCAACACTATTTGAGGCCCAACACTATTTGAGGCCCAACACTATTTAGGCCCAACACTATTTGGGGCCCAAAAACATGAAAACATGGGCTCGGCCCAATGATACCATTATTGTAAACACAATCGTACAATTGATACATATAAGACACGAGACTAAGAGGACTAAATCCGACTATACAACTCACAAGATACAAGATGACATATATATATATATATATTTGGTGAAATATATATATATATATATATAACAGATTAACAACTCATTCATCTAAATACACCGTTCAACGAACAGTATAGACATACAAGTCTTACACACAAATAAGACACAAGACTTGTACTCAAGTTATTTACAAAGACCGAAGTGTCTAACAAAAATAAGAACATTTGTAGGTCGCAACGCTATTCAGGACGACCGCACGTGAGATCTTATTTTCATCTATTCACAGGACGCGATACTGTGAGTTCATGTCCCCTATTCATTTAAATGTTTTACAACTTTACAACTATCGGGGAAAATACATGTTCAACGTATGTTAAAGTTAGGGAATGAAACACCTTAGATCATGTGCGAATTAGGGTTATACATCTAAGCACCATTAATCCAGTTTGGACCTAGGTACAAGTGGTTAGATCTAATGGGTTTTGGCGAGCCCCACTCTTGGTCGTGGACCCATACGGAAGAGTGCTTTTGTGTCCCAGTCGATAGGAATCGGCATAAAATCGTCTAGGGTTGGATTGCTTCCTTTTTCGTCACACATATTAATGTCCTCGCGAAACATTAATGATCAACGATTTCATTGACGCTTTACATACTACATCATTACATACAGATACATTTTATTCAACTCACATTTTATGGATACATTTTATACAACTCACATTTTATGGATACATTTTATACAACTCACATTTTACAAAAACATTTTATACAACTCACATTTTACAGATACATCTCATACAACTAAACTGCATGAACTCGCCAACTTTTGTTGATGTTTTCAAACTTAACATGTATTCAGGAAATTAGTGGACCATGCAGACATTTCAGTCAAGGAAAACAAGTATCAAGACTCCATGCCACCATTTGAAGGGTTTGCCCGTTATATACCGCCTCTTTGCGGTGATATAGTGGTCAAAGCCTTGACATTTTAAGACTTACATCTTGATGTATAAAACAATGACAACTTAATTTCATTCTATGGTTTGTAACCAATACATTTAACTTATGTTGCGTTCTTTTGAAACGATTATGACAATGGCATTGGAGCTTGTTTTTATTCATTTAGTATGTTCACTTATATTGTTATGCAATGAGAACCGATCAGATCGCACCTTGCGCTTCCGCTATGAGCGGGTGTGACAGATTGGTATCAGAGCATCGATTGTAGTGAACCAGGATTCTTTCTCGAGTCTAAGTCTACAATCACTAGGGACCTCTCACGAAAACCTCTTGTTCATGTTGAACATTTTTCAAGGTCCACTACAACAAAAATTCACTTCACATAAATCAAGCGAGGACATTTCCATGGGTGAAGTCTATGAGAAGTAGACACATTACATTAACATACTATGTGCCTACAATACATTACATTATCAGTTTACGCATTATAAACAGTTCACAAGTTCAGCTTATACAAGATAGAAATCCTTGATTGATAGGATTTTACATGATTATATATATAGGTTGTTCAGATATATGTTGCATGAAATATTTGGCAAAAACAAAATGCCTTCGACTCCGAATTCCATTGTCATCCTTGACACACATAACATGGTTAAGACACGACATCTTTTACACAAGATATGATACTCTATTTTCAAACATGACAAATTTTATACAATACATCTTCCATGAGAATATCGACCTCACGTCTATTGCGGAGCTTATGACGAATGTGGTTCCTAAGTGAGACCATAGAGCATTGATCCCGTGGAAGAATGGTTGCTTTCTCCTGGATGCTGAGATGCCTGACTTCAGTAGTGACGATAACGCGGAAGTGGCAGCCTTGGACAACAACTCCGTTAGTGGGACGAGGTCCCTGTGGCTCATACAAATCATGATTGACGAAACCCTTGTCTAGTCAAGGAAGATGAAGCACTCATCTTGAAGGTGCCCCCCAGTGGTTATCTTTACAAATTCTCTCTATTTTTATTTCATTTAATGTCGTGTCATTCTGCGAGTAATGACAACGGACGTTAACACATGAACTATCATGAAGTTCCCTTCTGTGTTAAACATAGACAATAGTGTCCTCTCTCTGACTGAGCGTCTGCTTTGAACGAGAGAATGCTAGGGTGACCATGCAAGGCAATTTATTATTACGGGGGCCCACGTAATAACAACTTGTAGTGCATGGGAATCCTGGGGGACTCTGCGGGCGAAGCTAGTGATCACTATCCATTCAAAATTCCTAAGTTGTTCAAATTTCTATCCAGTAGACCACAAACCGAGATGGTTACTATAACACCCTACAATAGAATACAGGAAGACGATACGTATTGTTCACACCTAATATTCAATCTACAACACGAGTTGTTCGAGACTAGTCATCTAAACAAATAAAACTCGTTAACCACTCATGGAGGATCTTTCCTCAACATTCTAGAATTCTTGTACATGAGTTGGTTCTTTGGTGTCTACGACACCTTATCTTATTTATTGGAAATGGATATAATAAATTCCTTCATATTGACATTTGTCTTATCCAAAGGGATAGTATGGCATGAGCCATGCTACAACTCCCTCAATACATTCTATTCGACATCTATGGAGATTTTAATGATCTCGTTATAGCTCGTAAAGCTCAAGCACTATTACCATATTCGTCACACGAACAAGTACGACAAAGGAATTTCTCTACTTCAGATGATCAAAGCCTATGGAGTATGGAATGCATACTATATGGACGGAGGCCACTGGTTGGTTTCCCCTCCTCAACAAATTATTTCTTCTTCCACTTAGACCTTTGACCAATACACGCAAGAGGCACTACGCATTTTGGTTGCGGTTATCCACATTATCATCTATTCAAACATGTATGAACAATACGATCTTGAGGATTCTATGACCGATTTCCTTCTTCATTATCGGGCACATGATAGACTATATTTATCCAACATATATGTCTAGATTCTTTTAATGTTGTATCTTAAAAAGATCATGGCGCAAGGAGGAAGGTCTACACCCAAAAAGGGGTTAACTAATCAACATCTCACAGTCAAACTAAAGTTCTTATGGAACAACACGAGGGTGCAGAAATTGCACAACATGCGGTTAATCGGGACGACACTAGTGACGGTACTGGTAGTTCAAGTGATTCAAATCTCGATGGATCGGGAATGAGTAGCAATGCCACACCAGAAGATGCGACCACACAAGGTCTTAATTTTAAGACTTTTCGGACTGTAAGCGGCAAGACCTCGTTAATACGAGAGGTTTGGTACGTTCTGTCTACCACGTAAAGACAATAAAGTTGGTTAGTCATACTAGGAAATACATTCCTAAGTAGACAATTAGATACACAGAGAGTCTCCTGCTGAACGCAACCTTAACTTGGTGGAATCTCCAGGTACAAACGCTAGGAAGGGATACAGTGAAGAGGTTGTCAGGGGAAGAACTCAAGGATCTTATACAAGAAAAGTATTGCTCGCTGATTTAAATTCAAAGGTTGGAAACAAAATTCTAGAACTCGATCATGACTAGAGCCAATGTTGTTGGTTACACTCGAGGCTTTCACGATCTCTCAAAGGTTGTTCCATACTAGGTAACACCCGAATTCAAACACATTGAATGCTACCCTTTAGGGTTTAGCCTCTGAGATCCGAGGCATGACCGCATCATCCCACCCTACCTCGATCACTCAAATAGTAGTTACCCGACACGTTTCTTACCAATCAAACTTATGCATGTGAAATGAGTTTCATGGCTAGGACGGGATTGTCCTAGCTACAATTAGGGATTGGGTTATCCTACATCTAAACATATGGATTGGGTTATCCTACATTTAAACATAGGGTTCCTAAAACTATATAGTGAAGTCCTCGCCACACAGGATTTAACATGTACTTGGCCAAGAGCCAAGTAAGCTAGACGTCCCCTCATTATATAGAATCGACATACGGTAAACTAGTCGAGTCAGGGAAAGTTGTTAGAGAATGTTCCTTGGAACTTGGCGAGCGAAGATTCAGTATCGATCTCTTACCCGTTGAGTTGGGTAGTTTCGACGTAGTGGTTGGCATGGATTGGTTATCCGATAACCTAGCCGAAGTCTTTTGTCATAACAAGGTCATTCGCCTACCACCACTAAACAAAGAGACACTTATTATTCAAAGAGAGAAGCACGACACACCATTGTGGATCATCAATTGCATGAAGGCACAGAAGTGCTTACGAAAGGGTGGTATTGCTTTCCTGGCGCATGTCGTCGACAAGAAGGCCGATGGGCCGCAGCTGACAGATATTCCTGAGATAAAGGACTTTCCTGAAGACTTGCCGGGCTATCACCATATCGACAAGTCGAGCTTCACGTCGACTTGGTGCCGGGAGCTGCACCCGTAGCCAAATCTCCATATAGATTAGCACCTTCTTAATTGGAAGGGTTACCCACACAACTTCAAGAGTTGTTGAATAAAGTATTCACTAGACCAAGCTACTCACCTTAGGGAGCTCCAGTCCTATTTGTGGAGAAGAAGGACAGAACGTTCAAAATGTGCTTAGAGTACATAGAGTTGAATAAACTCACCATCAAGGATCGGTATCCACTACCGAGGATTGATGACTTATTCGATCAATTGAAAAGTTCATGCTTCTACTCCAAGATAGACTTGCAATCGAGGCATCGCAAGTTATGAATACAAGAGGAAAGCATACCAACGACGGCTTTTCAAACTCATTATGGTATTCACGAGTTTCTCATTATGCCCTTTGGTTCAACGAACGGACCAGCGGTCTTCATCGATTTAATGAACCGCGTGTGCCAGCCGTATCTTGACAAATTTGTCATAGTGTTCATTGACCACATTTTAATATACCCACGATTGGCCGACGAGCACGAGCAACATTTGAGAACCATTTTAGAACTACTCAAGAAGGAGACACTAATGCAAGTTTTGGATTCGTGAAGTACAATTTCTCGGGCAGATAGTGAACGAGAAAGGCATTCAAGTAGACACCTCGAAGATCGAAGCAATTAAGAGCTGGGAAGCACCCAATACTCCAGCTGAAGTCCGACAATTCTTGGAACTAGCGGGGTACTATCGGAGATTTATAGAGAATTTTATAAAATTTCTCAATCGCTAACCTCCCTCACCTAAATTGTGAAACAAGAAGAATCATTTCAACTTCTCAAGGATAAGTTGTGCGATGCACCAATCTTATCACTACCCGATGGTACCGATGACTTTGTAGTTCACTGTGATGCTTCGCATCAAGCATTTGGTTGCGTACTTATCCAACAGGAAAAAGTTATCGCGTACACATCACTTCAACTGAAAGTTGAAAAGAATGATACCACTCACAACCTCGAGTTAGGCGCAGTGGTATTCACTTTGAAAATATGGCGACATTACTTATATGGTACTCAGTGTACGATTTTCACGGATCATAAAAGTCTTCAGCACATATTCAATCAAAAAGAACTAAATATGCGTCAGCGAAGTTGGATTGAATTGGTGAATGACTATGATCGTGAAATAAAGTACCATCCGGGCAAGGCGAACGTTGTAGCAGACGCCTTAAGCCGCAAGGAACGAGTTAGAACTTTGAGAGTTCGAGCATTACAGATGACGATTCACACGGATCTTACCACACGAATTCATGATGCACAACAAGAAGCGCTCAAGGAAGAACATATTCGAGCAGAAACACTTTGAGTCACAGAAAAACAATTAGTACCGAAAGAAGATGGAACTTTATACTCTGTGGGAAGAATTTGAGTTCCACTGTTTGGCGGCCTTCGAGATGTTATTTTGAGGAAGCACATAGGCCCAAGACTTGAAAGAGTACTATTGGTGGCCTAACTTCAAAAAGGATATCGCGACTTATGTCGGAAAATGCTTGTCCTGCACAATGGTCAAGACAGAATATCAGAAACCCTCGGGGTTGCTACAACAACCCAAGATTCCCTTCTGGGAATGGGAACAAATATCGATGGACTTCGTTACGAAGCTACCCAGGACCGCAAGAGGCCACGACATGATATGGGTAAACGTCGATAGATTGACAAAGTCCGCACACTTCTTGCCGATTCGGGAGAAGGATAGCACAGAGAAACTAGCAGAACTCTATCTTAAGGAAATAGTGGCTCGTCATGGAGTGCCTATTTCAATCATCTCAGACCAAGACGGTCTCTTCATTTCACGAATTTAGAAGTCATTTCAAGAGGCCTTTGGATCTCATTTAAATCTAAGTACGACTTTTCATCCACAAACTGACGGCCAGAGTGAACGGACAATCCAAACACTCGAAGATATGCTTCGTGCGTGTGTTATGGATTTGGGCGGCAATTGGGATACTAATTTTTCTTTGGTTGAGTTTTCCTACAACAACAGCTACCATACAAGTATACAAGCTGCACCGTTTGAAGCTCTCTATGGTCGAAAGTGTCGCTCTCCGCTATGTTGGGCGGAAGCGGGCGATAAACAACTAATCAGACCGGATTTAGTCCAAAAGACTACGGATAAAATCTTTAGATCAGAGACAGTATCAAGGCGGCTCGCGATCGATAAAAGAGCTACGCAGACAGGAGACGGAAGCCATTATCTTTCGAGGTCGGAGATAAGGCCTTGTTGAAAGTCTCACCTTGGAAAGGCGTAGCAAGTTTCGGCAAATGTGGAAAGCTTAACCCCCGTTATGTAGGACCCTTTGAAATCTTAGAAAAGATTGGCACCGTTTCCTACAAACTGAAGTTACTAGAAGAACTAAGTAGTGTACACGACATATTTCATGTGTCGAATCTTAAGAAGAGTCCAACACAAGAAACGGTTATCATCCCGGCGGATGAAGTTCACATTGATGACAAACTCCAAATTCATAAAGCACCTGTTAAGGTCATGGACCGGGAGGTCCAGAAAATACGAAGGAGTCGTAACATATTAGTTAAAATCCGTTGGAACTCTCGACACGGACCCGTATATATTTGGGAACGTATAGATCAAATCAAAACCAAAATACCCCTGCGTGTTCGAGAATACTCCTGCAAAGGATGACTCAGCTTGAATTTCGGGACGAAATTCTCAATAACAGGGGGAGAATGTGACAACTGCCACTTTACGGTAACTTTTCACACTTAATATACTCATTTTAGCTACATTTTTAGCTACATTTTTTATTCATTTTGAACATCCGAACTGCTTATTTCGTGACATACACATAGAATACTCAAGGAATACTTACTTAGGATGCATATTACTCATTTTTATTATGTACATTTGGAACAGTATAAACAATGCATCGAAACTACTAGAAAAGCACATAATAAACTAGTATTCTGACGAAAAAGCAGAATCCGCAGAAAATCATCTAAACGACATCTTTAGGACTTAGACGAAAGTCCAACATCTTATATATATTAAACCCTAACTAGGAATACACGGGTTTGATTTAAATCCTTTCCGAAGTCCGATAACACTAAAAATTGCCCGAAAAGCACTAAAAGCGATGATTTCAACACGTTTCCGTAGAAATTCTGCTGAAATCAGCTTTCTAATATTTTTACAACATGTAAAAATATTATTTGACATATAATTCATGTGAGGATACATTCGGGTATCATCCGAGCCAATAACTACATCAATTCACACATGTTTCGCAACTTAGCGTTCAAATAACATCTAACCGAAACAATTCGAAACAAATGTCCGAACGATGTCAAATCTTTTTTTTAATGGTCATCTAGTGTTAATCGGATCATTTTGGTCTAGTAATGATCATTTAACACCCTTTAAACACTTAAACACTTATACTTATAAACTACCTAAAACATCTAACTAAGAACTCTAACATTTTTACTAAGTAATTCAAGAAGGAAAAGCAAAGGGAACCCCCCCCCCCATTCACGGTTGCAACACCCCTTGTGGGCCCCACTTTTCTTTCAACTTGTTACCAATAATATCTAGATATTTACTTCATGTTGCAACTTGATACAAGTGGTGAAATGTGATCATTGTAGCAACTAGTTACCTTCTTTTTCTAACCCTTTCATTCATGCATTTCACCTCCTATCTTCACAACACCAAAAGCTCCCAACAACACCCCATTTTCGGTCAAGAACACCCCTCCCCCATCTTCATTTTCAAGCCACTTTCATGATGATCAAGATGCATTTTCATGGAACTTAGGAGGATCTAAGGCAACCACAAGTAGAAGCAAGCATTTCCATCCATCTAAGGGCTTTCAACCATCAAATCTTCATATTCTTTGCTTTTCATTTTCACCTAGATCATCCCTAGCCAAGAGCTAGAAGTGAGCCTTCTAAATCCTTCATTTTCATACTTGTTTATGTATTTATTGTTAAAGAACAACTTATAACTAAAAGAACAATACAAAATAAGATGAAAATATAAAGAAGCAAAATAATAATCATAATATAAAAGTGTGTTTATGTTGTGATTTATTGATGATTACTTGCATATTTGATCTAGTTTTGATGATTAGCATACAAATAACTTGTTAGATGATGTTTAAAAACATAATCTAACAAGTGTTCATGAAAGTGTTTAAGGGTTTTGTTAAACATGAAGGATTAGATGGATGATCATGATCTTTGTTTTTGTTAAAGTATATAAAGTGGTTAACTAAAAATAATGCTTTTACAAGTTATAAAAAGAAAACATACAAGATGGGTTTTTATAAAAAGCTTGTTAAAACTAGAAGTAAAATATGATTTTTGGACTAGTAAACATATGTAAAGATCATACCAAAACCCTACATGATTATGAGTTCATCTTGATAAGTTATGTTATAAATCTCTTATGTTTTTATTAAGAAAAATATGAGAAGATTGGTGGTGATTTTATAAGAAAAGATGTGTTTTTATTAAGCATGGCAAAGTCCATATTTCTAATAAAATATGGCCAAGTTTTCTTAAAAATCATGAGTTATAAAAACTATTATTTTTGACAAAATCTTTATTAGATTAAAAGATTTTTAAGAATAGTTTTTATAAAATCAAAGTTTGATATAAATATATATTTTTGAGAAAATATATATTTAGTTAACTTAACAACTTAAGTGCTATGTGTTATATGTTTGTATTAGTTATATGTATTATAACTAGGAACTTGAATACAATGATACAAATGAACACAATAAACATTTCGACTAAAGTCTTACAAGACTTCACATATTTACGCCTCAAAACGAGTTACGGACGATTCAAATAATCGGACACCATTTATGGTCAAAATGAACGACGGGCGACTACACAAGTGAATTGCCAATCCGAAGAGTTACTACGATGTTTAGACGATTTTTCGACACGAAATATAAATATGCTATCGATAACAAATTTTCGGATGTTTATAAACTTACAAAAACTAGTATGTTTTTATTTACTAACAAATGTACTTAGTAAATTTTTATAAAAAAGGTTTTATAAAAATGAAAGGCTTATTATACTAGTGGGCTATTTTTATAACAAATGGGCTTATTATACTTAATGGGCTTAACATAAAGACATGGGCTAAGCCCAATATCAAAAACACATGGGCCAAGCCCAATACCAAACATATGGGCCAAGGCCCAACACTATTTAAGCCCAACACTATTTAAGCCCAACACTATTCAAGCCCAACACTATTCAAGCCCAACACTATTCAAGCCCAACACTATTCAAGCCCAACACTATTTGAGGCCCAACACTATTCAAGCCCAACACTATTTGAGGCCCAACACTATTTGAGGCCCAACACTATTTAGGCCCAACACTATTTGGGGCCCAAAAACATGAAAACATGGGCTCGGCCCAATGATACCATTATTGTAAACACAATCGTACAATTGATACATATAAGACACGAGACTAAGAGGACTAAATCCGACTATACAACTCACAAGATACAAGATGACATATATATATATATATATATTTGGTGAAATATATATATATATATATAACAGATTAACAACTCATTCATCTAAATACACCGTTCAACGAACAGTATAGACATACAAGTCTTACACACAAATAAGACACAAGACTTGTACTCAAGTTATTTACAAAGACCGAAGTGTCTAACAAAAATAAGAACATTTGTAGGTCGCAACGCTATTCAGGACGACCGCACGTGAGATCTTATTTTCATCTATTCACAGGACGCGATACTGTGAGTTCATGTCCCCTATTCATTTAAATGTTTTACAACTTTACAACTATCGGGGAAAATACATGTTCAACGTATGTTAAAGTTAGGGAATGAAACACCTTAGATCATGTGCGAATTAGGGTTATACATCTAAGCACCATTAATCCAGTTTGGACCTAGGTACAAGTGGTTAGATCTAATGGGTTTTGGCGAGCCCCACTCTTGGTCGTGGACCCATACGGAAGAGTGCTTTTGTGTCCCAGTCGATAGGAATCGGCATAAAATCGTCTAGGGTTGGATTGCTTCCTTTTTCGTCACACATATTAATGTCCTCGCGAAACATTAATGATCAACGATTTCATTGACGCTTTACATACTACATCATTACATACAGATACATTTTATTCAACTCACATTTTATGGATACATTTTATACAACTCACATTTTATGGATACATTTTATACAACTCACATTTTACAAATACATTTTATACAACTCACATTTTACAGATACATCTCATACAACTAAACTGCATGAACTCGCCAACTTTTGTTGATGTTTTCAAACTTAACATGTATTCAGGAAATTAGTGGACCATGCAGACATTTCAGTCAAGGAAAACAAGTATCAAGACTCCATGCCACCATTTGAAGGGTTTGCCCGTTATATACCGCCTCTTTGCGGTGATATAGTGGTCAAAGCCTTGACATTTTAAGACTTACATCTTGATGTATAAAACAATGACAACTTAATTTCATTCTATGGTTTGTAACCAATACATTTAACTTATGTTGCGTTCTTTTGAAACGATTATGACAATGGCATTGGAGCTTGTTTTTATTCATTTAGTATGTTCACTTATATTGTTATGCAATGAGAACCGATCAGATCGCACCTTGCGCTTCCGCTATGAGCGGGTGTGACATACATAGCATGTAATGTAAGACGATGTACTAAGTACGCACACAATGGGCATACATAGCATGAAATGTAAAGCGATGTACTAAGTACGCACACAATGGGCATACATAGCATGTAATGTAAAACGATGTACTAAGTACGCACACAATGGGCATACATAGCATGGAATGTAAAGCGATGTACTAAGCACGTACACAATGGGCATACATAGCATGAAATGTAATGTAAAGTGTTGTGCTAAGTATGCACACGATGGACATACATAGCATAAACACAATGAAATCATGTACTATATATGTACTATCGAACATAGCAAGTATATGATGTGAAAACAGGAAAGCATGAAAGTAACAGATAGGCACATGTGTTTCACCCCAAAATAGTTTGGAAAACAGTAAAAGAGGGGTTCAACGTACTCACCTGAGATTGCTTTGAGTTCTTGTATAATAACCAGATAATGCTAAAGATCACGGGATATCAACGGCACCTAATAGGTAGCTATGTTAATATACCGGACCAAATCGGAAGGATCGGATAGTACACGGGTTCGTAAACCAAACGAGTATGGATACTCGTGTAATATGGTTTAACAAAGCGTACATACCAAAATGAAACTTAACCTAAGTGCTTACGGTCCATCACGACCCGTTTAGGTAGCTTATGCTACCTTACGCGTCATTCGCGTAGAACGCGTCTGGAACGCCTAACATCGTGACCACAAGGTATAACCTCGGAAGGTTATAGCTCTGGTCACCTAATGTGTTTGGTCGGATCCTAATGATCGACCAAATGGGTCGGGTTCGAAAGTATAAGCGATTGTTTAGATCGCTTGCCTTACGAGCCTATATAAGCACTAAACTAAAAGTGACGAGCTAAGCATGTCAGAACATGCTTAACTAAGTTTAGAAAACAGGTTTGGCATCAAAATAAACGGCTTTGATGCTCACGAGTAGTTTGGTTACAAAATACGCAAGAGTGCGCATTTTGGCCGAAACTACGACTCGTCACTGAGCCTAGATAACGTGGTGACCAGTAGGTATAGTCACTACGGACTATAACCATCGTGATCACGCTCACGTTATGAAGTTCCATGAACTTCGCATCGACCATAAGCTGGTCAATGCAGAAAGTCAACAAAACGTTGACTTTCGGACTCGAAAAGCGATAAAACAACGAAAGAATACTTACGGAGGGTCCCCGAATGCAAATCTAGATCAGAGAAACTCAGGTATGAAGCAAAACTTCAACTTAGAGCTTTTAGATCTGATTCTTGTGATTTTTACACTAAAAGGGGGGGGGGGGGTATTTATAGGAAAAGTGGAACCGTTAGGATCGTTTATCGAATATCGTGCTGCGATCTCGTGCGTACACTTGTCGAAATGTTGTGGTAAGTCAGAAAATGCCCCTTGGCTCTTGATTGGGTGAAAGGGCATCGCCCCTTGATCGAACGAAAGGCCAACTGCATTAAATGCATACATTGAATCTGTCTGACAGTCTCACGCGGCCCGCCTCAACATTTAGGCAAAATTCACGCGGGCCGCCTGAAGCTTCTGATCTGCACATACTTTCAAAAATGGCAGTTTTGGTCCCTGTTGCGTATTTAAGCCATTTCCGACACTTCTAAGGCCCGTAAAGCCAACTTTAAGGCCCTAATATGATGCCTAAACATTGTGGACATGAAACATGCTCAAAAATGTTCCGGATGTTGGTTCGTTTGGCCGTACGATCGCGATGTTCGCTTAATTACGACGGAATGCGCATAAGCGCTAAAGACGATCCAAATGACGCGACGAATGGATTTTTCTCATGCCAAACACTAAGGCATAATATAAGGATGCTTACATAAATTTTTGGATGTCCGGATGTATTCAGAACGTAAGTTATGCGCGAAAGTGCAAACTTGTGCACTTTTTGACACTTTTAGTCCTTGAATGATCCAAAAGTTTGTTTTAGCATACCAAACACCTCAAAGCATATTTCTAAGCTATGTAAAGGATATTTAAGGTATGTTGAGTATATGTTGATGTTCCGGAGTATTTGTCGCATTAACTGAGTACGTTTACGCACCAGTTTGCGTATAATGCTCTAGAAAGCAATGTAGAGTTTGAAATTGAACAATAATTGATATGTGCAAAACATACACATATTTATACAAGATCCCAAGTATGAAATACAATATTTCATCGGCTTGGTATTTGTTTGATGGTCGCGGTGACACAGGTGTCACAGTCTCCCCTACTTTAGGAAATTTCGTCCCGAAATTTATTCGTAGGAGTCTATTTGTGACTTTGCCAAATAACCACCAGCGATATGTAAGGCAATATCCTGTCATTTCCTTAACGGTCATTCCTCATAAACGAATATGAACAGAGGAGTCATTTTCCTCAACGAGTATTCTTCAGAAACGGAAATGACGGAATAAGCAAACGAATGTTCATTTCCTCAATGGACAAATCGTCAGAAACGAAAATGAACTAACGGAGTCATCTTCAACGGTTGCTTCCTCAGAGTTGGAAATGAAGGATTTCACAACGGATATTCATTTCCTCAACGGATAAATCTTCAGAAACGAAAATGTACAGACGGAGTTATTTTCAACGGTTGCTTCCTCAGAGTTGGAAATGAAGGATTACACAACGGATATTCATTTCCCCAACGGATAAATCGTCAGAAACGAAAATGAACTAACGGAGTCATCTTCAACGGTTGCTTCCTCAGAGTTGGAAATGAAGGATTTCACAACGGATATTCATTTCCTCAACGGATAAATCTTCAGAAACGAAAATGAACTAACAGAGTCATCTTCAACGGTTGCTTCCTCAGAGTTGGAAATGAAGGATTACACAACGGATATTCATTTCCCCAACGGATAAATCGTCAGAAACGAAAATGAACTAACGGAGTCATTTTCAACGGTTGCTTCATCAGAGTTGGAAATGAAGGATTAGACAACGGATATTCATTTCCCCAACGGATAAATCGTCAGAAACGAAAATGAACTAACGGAGTCATTTTCAACGGTTGCTTCATCAGAGTTGGAAATGAATAGGGTTAACTCTAGACACATGACAGAACTTGCTGTGATTTCTGTGCACTAAATTCCATAATTATGTATGCATCCATAATTACGTAATCCCTTGCACAGTCCGCACAGTTTGTTTTGTAATGTTTTGGGGAAAGATATTAAACTTGTGATGAGGGTGACTAGACTTCCATCGGTTCCTTTTAATTAGATCGACAGGGGATCTTCTTAGTTAGGCCACCAAGGAGTCCTTTCAGCTATATCATCACATGATATCCCTAACCAGATTTTTGGATGAATCTGTTTAACTAGACCACTCAAGGGTCTAATTATGAAGTAGTACTTTATAATCCGAGGGACTTAACTATAACATAGAAGTCCATTGAGGATTTTAAGTTATACCCCTGGGTATCCTACGATGAATCTCTTGTACAAGGATATGTAAGATTCTACGAGGATTTGGATACAGATATGGAAACCAATCGACGGGTCTCAATGTTCACTGGAATCTATCTGAGAAGATAGACAGATCTCCCAAATTTCGATTTTTGATTTCAAGGAATCACCACATTCGAATGAAGGTATACAACAATTAAAGACTTACGGGAAATCCTTAGGCACCCTATTAAGGATTTATAGTGGTACTTTGGGTATTTGTCTTGTGTTGTAACGTGCGCTTTTTACTTCGTTTTCTTAGAATAACGGGTACTTAGGAATTTTGTGGAAGACGCAAATGATTATAGAATGGGAGAATTTCGGGGGTAGTTTGTTCTTCAAGGAATACGGTTTCTTGATTGTCGGTATTGTAATGGATATGTCGTTTATACATGCAACCATAGCAATACATTGCAATGTAAATGAAAGATTTATTTATAAACAACGATATCAACTGTTCCTTGGATCTTGACAAAAAAAGAAACTAATACATAAGACATGATTATTTCTAAACGATGTTGTCTTCTAGTTAGTCAGATGCTCATCCCTGTGCTGGATTTGCATTAGCAAGCTTTGGGCAATTTCTTCGGAAATGACCCATCTCGCCACAGTTGAAACAAGAGCCTGGTAGAAAACGACCTTGAGCAGGATTGTTGCCAGCTTGGTTTGGCGTAGCTGCAGCTGGGCATACTCATGCTGTGTGGCCTATGAGTCCACAAGTTTGGCATTTGCGGCACTGTACATTGGCGTGATGATGGAGGCTACATTGGTTGCACAAAGGTGCAGTTCCATTGTATGGTTTTCTAGCAGGGGGTTGAGCTGGTTGGTTGGGGACGGCTTGACCATTGTGAGCGACCACGGCGAAGTTCTGAGAAGCCTTTCGCTTCTTTGACTTCTTAGGAGATTCAGTCTGTTCATCCATGGTCTTTGATTCCTCGATTGGCTTAATGTCACCCTTTCGAAAAAGTTTATGCTTTCTGATCTGCGATTCAGTCAAGGTTGCAGATAGCTCAATGGCCTGACGGAGTGTGGTAGGGTTGCTACCAGTGACAATGTCTTGTACCGAGTCAGGCAGGCCGTCGATGTACCTTTCGATAGCCTTGTCGAGTGGGGCGACCATAGTCGGGCAAAGTAGACTCAACTCCTCAAACCTATCAGTATATGCCCTGTGTTCGCCACTATCTTGTTTCAAATCATCAAACTCCTTCTCCAACGCTCGTTGTTCATGACGAGGACAAAACTCTCTCATCATAAGAGCTCTCAGTTCAGCCCATGTTTGTGCTAGAGCAACATCTGCACCACGGTCTCTCATTACCCCGTTCCACCGTGTAAGAGCCCTCTTCTGAAACACACTCGAAGAAAACTCGACCTTGCGATTTTCCGGACACTGCACGTGGCGAAAGGTATTCTCGATGCTCTCGAACCATTGGAGAAGCCCAGTTGCTCCCTCAGAACCACTAAACTTGAGTGGTTTAGCCGAGTTAAAGTTCTTGAAATTGCATGTACCATTGTTGTTGTTGTTGGCTTGGTTCCATTGAGCAAAGAGATTTGGGAATTGAGCAGCCATCTGCTGCGCAATAATTTCTGCCAGCTCGGCAGTTGCTATCTGGTGTTCGCGTCGAGGAGGCATTCTAAAAGAGGAAAACATGAAAGGAAACAAATAAAATGGTATTGGGTAAGAATAGGATGTTACAATCACTGACCATAATCACGGTTGATGGTCACTTGTTTGAATCATGAAGCAAACAAACAACACCAAGACTGAATCAAAGCAAATAGATCCTCATAGTGTATCGCGAAGACATGCTCGCCTATAAGTGGACACTCACCCCAAGAGTTCCCAGGTAAGAGTGACTGGTCCGATTATGTGGATTTGTACGAACACTCTAACCTTAGACAGAAAACCCAGGGTACAGGCATTCACTCTTCCAGTTCGCACGTGTTCACACTATTTAGGACCCAAAACTTTGACGGGAGTTTTGAAAATTCAAAGGGGTTCAAAACCTTATAACAGAGGGTTCAAAACCTAGTAATCAATCATCCTAGAACAGATGATTGGTTTTCAAAGCGGTTTTGAAATTTATGTTCTTGTTGTGGTTGTCGCCTAAGGATAGGTGACGGTATTGTTTTGTGACTAAACGCAAGTAAACTCGCGTTAGGGTCCTAGGAAGGTTATAGACTAGGTCAAAGCATTACTAATAACCTAATTCCCTATAACCATTGGCTCTGATACCAACTTTTCTGTCACACCCTGACCACGTGGAACATGCAAAACGTGGCGGAAACATCGGGGAGTGTTGTAACAGAATCAATTGTTTCAAATCCATGGTAAATGAAGTTTCGTTTTATTAATCAAACATGAAAGTTTACATTGCTTAAACAAGAATCAAAGTGTACATAACATAAATTAACTAGTTCTTGTCTCGTTTTAAGTCACTAAGGCACAGGTCCGCCTAAGTATGTCTTGATAAGTCCTAGGCATCATCTCCTGAAAACACATGTGAAAATAGGTACGTCAGCATAAAAATGCCTGTGAGATACATTGGTTTTGTGAAAACGGAATTCATGACTTATGTTTGGGAAAATGTTTAGTCATGAGCCTTGTAATTTGCTTTGTCTTGTAAATCGTTTGAAAAACGGTAAGATCAAATGATATGTATAAATAAGAGAACACTGTATGGTTAAACGGATAACCATGTAAAATGAGTTTGTATAAGATAAGTCGTTTGTAAAACAATGTCTCGTGAAAAGTGTGTTATTTGTATAAAATGTCATATGTCTCATACTGAAATGATTCAAATAACGCTACGATATGTAATACCATACAAACACTTATATATAGGAAGTACCAGCGGCGTATCCACCATGCTTGTATCATATTACACACGCCTCGTTACTAAATCACTTACTCAAACCAAACCATCAAGATGAAATGTTTAACAATTGTGGAAATGTTTATGTATTGTCAAATTCCTATTGTCAAATGTAAATCATGTCAACGGATACAACTGGTTCACACGGTTCAATGGTTACAAACGGTTCATAAAATCAAACGGGTTTAGACGGTTCACATAGTCAAATGGTCACAACGGTTCAAAATGTAGCATAATGTGTTCATATGCTGGATGAGCATATGCAACAGAAATGCAATGTAAAACAATGTACTAAGTACGCACACAATGGGCATACATAGCATGTAATGTAAAACAATGTACTAAGTACGCACACAATGGGCATACATAGCATGTAATGTAAGACGATGTACTAAGTACGCACACAATGGGCATACATAGCATGAAATGTAAAGCGATGTACTAAGTACGCACACAATGGGCATACATAGCATGTAATGTAAAACGATGTACTAAGTACGCACACAATGGGCATACATAGCATGAAATGTAAAGCGATGTACTAAGCACGCACACAATGGGCATACATAGCATGAAATGTAATGTAAAGTGTTGTGCTAAGTATGCACACGATGGACATACATAGCATAAACACAATGAAATCATGTACTATATATGTACTATCGAACATAGCAAGTATATGATGTGAAAACAGGAAAGCATGAAAGTAACAGATAGGCACATATGTTTCACCCCAAAATAGTTTGGAAAACAGTAAAAGAGGGGTTCAATGTACTCACCTGAGATTGCTTTGAGTTCTTGTATAATAACCAGATAATGCTAAAGATCACGGGATATCAACGGCACCTAATAGATAGCTATGTTAATATACCGGACCAAATCGGAAGGATCGGATAGTACACGGGTTCGTAAACCAAACGAGTATGGATACTCGTGTAATATGGTTTAACAAAGCCTACATACCAAAATGAAACTTAACCTAAGTGCTTACGGTCCATCATGACCCGTTTAGGTAGCTTATGCTACCTTACGCGTCGTTCGCGTAGAACGCGTCTGGAACGCCTAACATCGTGACCACAAGGTATAACCTCGGAAGGTTATAGCTATGGTCACCTAATGTGTTTGGTCAGATCCTAATGATCGACCAAATGGGTCGGGTTCGAAAGTATAAGCGATTGTTTAGATCGCTTACCTTACGACCCTATATAAGCACTAAACTAAAAGTGACGAGCTAAGCATGTCAGAACATGCTTAACTAAGTTTAGAAAACAGGTTTGGCATCAAAACAAACGGCTTTGATGCTCACGAGTAGTTTGGTTACAAAATACGCAAGAGTGCGCATTTTGGCCGAAACTACGACTCGTCACTGAGCCTAGATAACGTGGTGACCAGTAGGTATAGTCACTACGGACTATAACCATCGTGATCACGCTCACGTTATGAAGTTCCATGAACTTCGCATCGACCATAAGCTGGTCAATGCAGAAAGTCAACAAAACGTTGACTTTCGGACTCGAAAAGCAATAAAACAACGAAAGAATACTTACGGAGGGTCCCCGAATGCAAATCTAGATCAGAGAAACTCAGGTATGAAGCAAAACTTCAACTTAGAACTTTTAGATCTGATTCTTGTGATTTTTACACAAAAAGGGGGGGGGGGTATTTATAGGAAAAGTGGAACCGTTAGGATCGTTTATCGAATATCGTGCTGCGATCTCGTGCGTACACTTGTCGAAATGTTGTGGTAAGTCAGAAAATGCCCCTTGGCTCTTGATTGGGTGAAAGGGCATCGCCCCTTGATCGAACGAAAGGCCAACTGCATTAAATGCATACATTGAATCTGTCTGACAGTCTCACGCAGCCCGCCTCAACATTTAGGCAAAACTCACGCGGGCCGCCTGAAGCTTCTGATCTGCACAGACTTTCAAAAATGGCAGTTTTGGTCCCTGTTGCGTATTTAAGCCATTTCCGACACTTCTAAGGCCCGTAAAGCCAACTTTAAGGCCCTAAAATGATGCCTAAACATTGTGGACATGAAACATGCTCAAAAATGTTCCGGATGTTGGTTCGTTTGGCCGTACGATCGCGATGTTCGCTTAATTACGACGGAATGCGCATAAGCGCGAAAGACGATCCAAATGACGCGACGAATGGATTTTTCTCATGCCAAACACTAAGGCATAATATAAGGATGCTTACATAAATTTTTGGATGTCCGGATGTATTCAGAACGTAAGTTTTTCGCGAAAGTGCAAACTTGTGCACTTTTTGACACTTTTAGTCCCTGAATGATCCAAAAGTTTGTTTTAGCATACCAAACACCTCAAAGCCTATTTCTAAGCTATGTAAAGGATATTTAAGGTATGTTAAGTATATGTTGATGTTCCGGAGTATTTGTCGCATTAACTGAGTACGTTTACGCACCAGTTTGCGTATAATGCTCTAGAAAGCAATGTAGAGTTTGAAATTGAACAATAATTGATATGTGCAAAACATACACATATTTATACAAGATCCCAAGTATGAAATACAATATTTCATCGGCTTGGTATTTGTTTGATGGTCGCGGTGACACAGGTGTCACAGTCTCCCCTACTTTAGGAAATTTCGTCCCGAAATTTATTCGTAGGAGCCTATTTGTGACTTTGCCAAATAACCACCAGCGATATGTAAGGCAATATCCTGTCATTTCCTTAACGGTCATTCCTCAGAAACGAATATGAATAGAGGAGTCATTTTCCTCAACGAGTATTCTTCAGAAATGGAAATGACGGAATAAGCAAACGGATGTTCATTTCCTCAATGGACAAATCGTCAGAAACGAAAATGAACTAACGGAGTCATCTTCAACGGTTGCTTCCTCAGAGTTGGAAATCAAGGATTTCACAACGGATATTCATTTCCTCAACGGATAAATCTTCAGAAACGAAAATGTACAGACGGAGTTATTTTCAACGGTTGCTTCCTCAGAGTTGGAAATGAAGGATTACACAACGGATATTCATTTCCCCAACGGATAAATCGTCAGAAACGAAAATGAACTAACGGAGTCATTTTCAACGGTTGCTTCCTCAGAGTTGGAAATGAAGGATTTCACAACGGATATTCATTTCCTCAACGGATAAATCTTCAGAAACGAAAATGAACTAACAGAGTCATCTTCAACGGTTGCTTCCTCAGAGTTGGAAATGAAGGATTACACAACGGATATTCATTTCCCCAACGGATAAATCGTCAGAAACGAAAATGAACTAACGGAGTCATTTTCAACGGTTGCTTCATCAGAGTTGGAAATGAAGGATTACACAACGGATATTCATTTCCCCAACGGATAAATCGTCAGAAACGAAAATGAACTAACGGAGTCATTTTCAACGGTTGCTTCATCAGAGTTGGAAATGAATAGGGTTAACTCTAGACACATGACAGAACTTGCTGTGATTTCTGTGCACTAAATTCCATAATTATGTATGCATCCATAATTACGTAATCCCTTGCACAGTCTGCACAGTTTGTTTTGTAATGTTTTGGGGAAAGATATCAAACTTGTGATGAGGGTGACTAGACTTCCATCGGTTCCTTTTAATTAGATCGACAGGGGATCTTCTTAGTTAGGCCACCAAGGAGTCCTTTCAGCTATATCATCACATGATATCCCTAACCAGATTTTTGGATGAATCTGTTTAACTAGACCACTCAAGGGTCTAATTATGAAGTAGTACTTTATAATCCGAGGGACTTAACTATAACATAGAAGTCCATTGAGGATTTTAAGTTATACCCCTGGGTATCCTACGATGAATCTCTTGTACAAGGATATGTAAGATTCTACAAGGATTTGGATACAGATATGGAAACCAATCGACGGGTCTCAATGTTCACTGGAATCTATCTGAGAAGATAGACAGATCTCCCAAATTTCGATTTTTGATTTCAAGGAATCACCACATTCGAATGAAGGTATACAACAATTAAAGACTTACGGGAAATCCTTAGGCACCCTATTAAGGATTTATAGTGGTACTTTGGGTATTTGTCTTGTGTTGTAACTTGCACTTTGTTCTTCGTTTCCTTAGAATAACGGGTACTTAGGAATTTTGTGGAAGACGCAAATGATTATAGAATGGGAGAATTTCGGGGGTAGTTTGTTCTTCAAGGAATACGGTTTCTTGATTGTCGGTATTGTAATGGATATGTCGTTTATACATGCAACCACAGCAATACATTGCAATGTAAATGAAAGATTTATTTATAAACAACGATATCAACTGTTCCTTGGATCTTGACAAAAAAAGAAACTAATACATAAGACATGATTATTTCTAAACGATGTTGTCTTCTAGTTAGTCAGATGCTCATCCCTGTGCTGGATTTGCATTAGCAAGCTTTGGGCAATTTCTTCGGAAATGACCCATCTCGCCACAGTTGAAACAAGAGCCTGGTTGAAAACGACCTTGAGCAGGATTGTTGCCAGCTTGGTTTGGCGCAGCTGCAGCTGGGCATACTCATGCTGTGTGGCCTATGAGTCCACAAGTTTGGCATTTGCGGCACTGTACATTGGCGTGATGATGGAGGCTACATTGGTTGCACAAAGGTGCAGTTCCATTGTATGGTTTTCTAGCAGGGGGTTGAGCTGGTTGGTTGGGGACGGCTTGACCATTGTGAGCGACCACGGCGAAGTTCTGAGAAGCCTTTCGCTTCTTTGACTTCTTAGGAGATTCAGTCTGTTCATCCATGGTCTTTGATTCCTCGATTGGCTTCTTGTCACCCTTTCGAAAAAGTTTATGCTTTCTGATCTGCGATTCAGTCAAGGTTGCAGATAGCTCAATGGCCTGACGGAGTGTGGTAGGGTTGCTACCAGTGACAATGTCTTGTACCGAGTCAGGCAGGCCGTCGATGTACCTTTCGATAGCCTTGTCGAGTGGGGCGACCATAGTCGGGCAAAGTAGACTCAACTCCTCAAACCTATCAGTATATGCCCTGTGTTCGCCACTATCTTGTTTCAAATCATCAAACTCCTTCTCCAACGCTCGTTGTTCATGATGAGGACAAAACTCTCTCATCATAAGAGCTCTCAGTTCAGCCCATGTTTGTGCTAGAGCAACATCTGCACCACGGTCTCTCATTACCCCGTTCCACCGTGTAAGAGCCCTCTTCTGAAACACACTCGAAGAAAACTCGACCTTGCGATTTTCCGGACACTGCACGTGGCGAAAGGTATTCTCGATGCTCTCGAACCATTGGAGAAGCCCAGTTGCTCCCTCAGAACCACTAAACTTGAGTGGTTTAGCCGAGTTAAAGTTCTTGAAATTGCATGTACCATTGTTGTTGTTGTTGTCTTGGTTCCATTGAGCAAAGAGATTTGGGAATTGAGCAGCCATCTGCTGCGCAATAATTTCTGCCAGCTCGGCAGTTGCTATCTGGTGTTCGCGTCGAGGAGGCATTCTAAAAGAGGAAAACATGAAAGGAAACAAATAAAATGGTATTGGGTAAGAATAGGATGTTACAATCACTGACCATAATCACGGTTGATGGTCACTTGTTTGAATCATGAAGCAAACAAATAACACCAAGACTGAATCAAAGCAAATAGATCCTCATAGTGTATCGCGAAGACATGCTCGCCTATAAGTGGACACTCACCCCAAGAGTTCCCAGGTAAGAGTGACTGGTCCGATTATGTGGATTTGTACGAACACTCTAACCTTAGACAGAAAACCCAGGGTACAGGCATTCACTCTTCCAGTTCGCACGTGTTCACACTATTTAGGACCCAAAACTTTGACGGGAGTTTTGAAAATTCAAAGGGGTTCAAAACCTTATAACAGAGGGTTCAAAACCTAGTAATCAATCATCCTAGAACAGATGATTAGTTTTCAAAGCGGTTTTGAAATTTATGTTCTTGTTGTGGTTGTCGCCTAAGGATAGGTGACGGTATTGTTTTGTGACTAAACGCAAGTAAACTCGCGTTAGGGTCCTAGGAAGGTTATAGACTAGGTCAAAGCATTACTAATAACCTAATTCCCTATAACCATTGGCTCTGATACCAACTTTTCTGTCACACCCCGACCACGTGGAACATACAAAACGTGGCGGAAACGTCGGGGAGTGTTGTAACAGAATCAATTGTTTCAAATCCATGGTAAATGAAGTTTCGTTTTATTAATCAAACATGAAAGTTTACATTGCTTAAACAAGAATCAAAGTGTACATAACAGAAATTAACTAGTTCTTGTCTTGTTTTAAGTCACTAAGGCACAGGTCCGCCTAAGTATGTCTTGATAAGTCCTAGGCATCATCTCCTGAAAACACATGTGAAAATAGGTACGTCAGCATAAAAATGCCTGTGAGATACATTGGTTTTGTGAAAACGGAATTCATGACTTATGTTTGGGAAAATGTTTAGTCATGAACCATGTAATTTGCTTTGTCTTGTAAATCGTTTGAAAAACGGTAAGATCAAATGATATATATAAATAAGAGAACACTGTATGGTTAAACGGATAACCATGTAAAATGAGTTTGTATAAGATAAGTCGTTTGTAAAACAATGTCTCGTGAAAAGTGTGTTATTTGTATAAAATGTCATATGTCTCATACTGAAATGATTCAAATAACGCTACGATATGTAATACCATACAAACACTTATATATAGGAAGTACCAGCGGCGTATCCACCATGCTTGTATCATATTACACACGCCTCGTTACTAAATCACTTACTCAAACCAAACCATCAAGATGAAATGTTTAACAATTGTGGAAATGTTTATGTATAGTCAAATGCCTATTGTCAAATGAAAATCATGTCAACGGATACAAGTGGTTCACACGGTTCAATGGTTACAAACGGTTCATAAAATCTAACGGGTTTAGACGGTTCACATAGTCAAATGGTCACAACGGTTCAAAATGTAGCATAATGTGTTCATATGCTGGATGAGCATATGCAACAGAAATGCAATGTAAAACAATGTACTAAGTACGCACACAATGGGCATACATAGCATGTAATGTAAAACAATGTACTAAGTACGCACACAATGGGCATACATAGCATGTAATGTAAGACGATGTACTAAGTACGCACACAATGGGCATACATAGCATGAAATGTAAAGCGATGTACTAAGTACGCACACAATGGGCATACATAGCATGTAATGTAAAACGATGTACTAAGTACGCACACAATGGGCATACATAGCATGAAATGTAAAGCGATGTACTAAGCACGCACACAATGGGCATACATAGCATGAAATGTAATGTAAAGTGTTGTGCTAAGTATGCACACGATGGACATACATAGCATAAACACAATGAAATCATGTACTATATATGTACTATCGAACATAGCAAGTATATGATGTGAAAACAGGAAAGCATGAAAGTAACAGATAGGCACATGTGTTTCACCCCAAAATAGTTTGGAAAACAGTAAAAGAGGGGTTCAATGTACTCACCTGAGATTGCTTTGAGTTCTTGTATAATAACCAGATAATGCTAAAGATCACGGGATATCAACGGCACCTAATAGGTAGCAATGTTAATATACCAGACCAAATCGGAAGGATCGGATAGTACACGGGTTCGTAAACCAAACGAGTATGGATACTCGTGTAATATGGTTTAACAAAGCCTACATACCAAAATGAAACTTAACCTAAGTGCTTACGGTCCATCACGACCCGTTTAGGTAGCTTATGCTACCTTACGCGTCGTTCGCGTAGAACGCGTCTGGAACGCCTAACATCGTGACCACAAGGTATAACCTCGGAAGGTTATAGCTATGGTCACCTAATGTGTTTGGTCGGATCCTAATGATCGACCAAATGGGTCGGGTTCGAAAGTAAAAGCGATTGTTTAGATCGCTTACCTTACGACCCTATATAAGCACTAAACTAAAAGTGACGAGCTAAGCATGTCAGAACATGCTTAACTAAGTTTAGAAAACAGGTTTGGCATCAAAACAAACGGCTTTGATGCTCACGAGTAGTTTGGTTACAAAATATGCAAGAGTTCGCATTTTGGCCGAAACTATGACTCGTCACTGAGCCTAGATAACGTGGTGACCAGTAGGTATAGTCACTACGGACTATAACCATCGTGATCACGCTCACGTTATGAAGTTCCATGAACTTCGCATCGACCATAAGCTGGTCAATGCAGAAAGTCAACAAAACGTTGACTTTCGGACTCGAAAAGCGATAAAACAACGAAAGAATACTTACGGAGGGTCCCCGAATGCAAATCTAGATCAGAGAAACTCAGGTATGAAGTAAAACTTCAACTTAGAACTTTTAGATCTGATTCTTGTGATTTTTACACAAAAAGGGGGGGGGGGTATTTATAGGAAAAGTGGAACCGTTAGGATCGTTTATCGAATATCGTGCTGCGATCTCGTGCGTACACTTGTCGAAATGTTGTGGTAAGTCAGAAAATGCCCCTTGGCTCTTGATTGGGTGAAAGGGCATCGCCCCTTGATCGAACGAAAGGCCAACTGCATTAAATGCATACATTGAATCTGTCTGATAGTCTCACGCGGCCCGCCTCAACATTTAGGCAAAACTCACGCGGGCCGCCTGAAGCTTCTAATCTGCACATACTTTTAAAAATGGCAGTTTTGGTCCCTGTTGCGTATTTAAGCCATTTCTGACACTTCTAAGGCCCGTAAAGCCAACTTTAAGGCCCTAAAATGATGCCTAAACATTGTGGACATGAAACATGCTCAAAAATGTTCCGGATGTTGGTTCGTTTGGCCGTACGATCGCGATGTTCGCTTAATTACGACGGAATGCGCATAAGCGCGAAAGACGATCCAAATGACGCGACGAATGGATTTTTCTCATGCCAAACACTAAGGCATAATATAAGGATGCTTACATAAATTTTTGGATGTCTGGATGTATTCAGAACGTAAGTTATGCGCGAAAGTGCAAACTTGTGCACTTTTTGACACTTTTAGTCCCTGAATGATCCAAAAGTTTGTTTTAGCATACCAAACACCTCAAAGCCTATTTCTAAGCTATGTAAAGGATATTTAGGGTATGTTTAACTTATGGACATGTTCCGGAATGTTCGTTACAGTTCAAATTGGCATACTTTCGCAGTTTGTCAAGTTTAGTCCCTGTAAGCGAATTAACTTGTTTTTGCCATACCAAGGCCTTCAAAACTTATTTCTAAGTTATGTAAAGGTTATTTAAGGTATGTTGAGTATATGTTGATGTTCCGGAGTATTTGTCGCAT
Organism: Helianthus annuus; assembly: GCF_002127325.2. NCBI lineage: Eukaryota > Viridiplantae > Streptophyta > Magnoliopsida > Asterales > Asteraceae > Helianthus > Helianthus annuus. The sequence goes on from NC_035448.2 coordinate 80,480,946, forward strand.
TAACTGAGTACGTTTACGCACCAGTTTGCGTATAATGCTCTAGAAAGCAATGTGGAGTTCGAAATTGAACAATAATTGATATGTGCAAAAGATACACATATTTATACAAGATCCCAAGTATGAAATACAATATTTCATCGGCTTGGTATTTGTTTGATGGTCGCGGTGACACAGGTGTCACACGATCATTGGAAAAACAAAATAGGCATTGAAAACATTGACAAAACACAAGAAAGGTGATCACTTGTTCGTTACCTCGAACAAATAAACGACACGCAGTGACTAATCAAAGTAAATGGGTCAATATAATGTATCAACGAAGACATACTCGCCTATAAGTGAACACTCACCCCAAGAGTTCCCAGGTAAGAGTGACTGGTCCGATTATGTGGATTTGTACGAACACTCTAGCCTTAGACAGAAAACTCAGAGTACAGGCATTCACTCTTCCAGTTTGCACGTGTTCACATTATTTAGATCCAAACTTTGACGAGAATTTGAAAACTTAAAGGGTTCGAAACCTTATAACATAGGGTTCAAAACCTAGTAATCAATCATCCTAGAACAGATGATTAGTTTTCGAAGCGGATTCGAATTTTGTGTTCTCATTGTGGTTATCACCTAAGGATAGGTAACGGTATTGTTTTAAAATCTAAACGCAAAGAAACTTGCATTGGGGTCCTAAAGTTATAGTCTAGGTCAATGCATTACTAATAACCTAATTCCCTATAACCATTGGCTCTGATACCAACTTTCTTCTGTCACACCCCGACCACGTAGGACAACAAACCGTGGCGGAAACGTCGGGGAGTGTTGCAACAGAAGCTATTGTTTCACAACCATGGATACAAAAAGTGTTTCGTTTTATTGATAATATTAAACATTGCATTGTCTTAACATAGAATAAACAAGTTTTACATCGTCTATCACTATTATTATGTCACTAAGGCCTCCTCCAGATCCTATGTGACGCATGCATCCTAGTAGTCATTCAAGCATCAACACCTGAAACATATGTAAAAACTTAGTCAGCAAAGAAATGCTGGCGAGTACATAGGTTTTATAGGAGTGTCGAATTCATGGCTAGTTTAAGTGTTGCAATACTTTATTAAAAACTTTGTTTTGAAAAGAGTATAATATTGCAACTTAATTAACCAACTCAAATCAAGCGGGTTATAGTTTATAAAACCTCATAGCCATGATTCTTAACCCAAAAACATTTGCTTTAGAAAACCAACTTGTAAAACATCTTGTAAAAACTCGTTAAAACTCGTTAATAAAACATCGTTGTGTGACATCGTTTTGAAAATCGTTTACCTAAGTGAACTAGATAATGCCACGGTATGTAATATGTTGAAAACACTTATATATAGGAACTACCAGCGGCGTATCCACCATGTTTTCATCACATTACACCCGTCCCGTTATCTAAACACTAACCAGAAACCAATCGTTTACCCAAATCGTTTAACTTGTTAAAATCATTTCAAAGTCGTTAACTCGTTTAAAATCGTATAAATCATCCTCGTTTTAATTTGTGAAAAACTATTTATGGTCGTCTCGCTAACAACATTCAAACCTTCGTGACTCGATCACCTCGCTTCTCGCTTCTCGAATTAACAAACCACCAAAGGGTAAGTTAACAAACATCAGATTCAGTCGCTACCCACAACCCCCACACATAACCATGGGTGTAGTAAAGTAACGGGATTTGTCAGATCCTATGGTACCATAACCTAATACTGGTCGACTTGATCAATGCTAATGAATGTCATTTGTTATGTAACTACAACCATCAAGTTTTGTTCACATTATTGAAATCGTTATTAGTTTAGTAAAAATTGTTTTAATCGTTTTTGAAATCATCGTTTAAACCTTGAAAACATTTCGTACATATGAATCACCCCAAAACATTTAAAAACAGTAAAATAGGGGAACTATGTACTCACATGAAGTGCAAAGTATCCTCAATCAATAGAACTTCAAACAACCTCAAGCAAACCAAAGGAATCAAGTAGCACCTAGTAACCGAACCACTAGTCAAACAATAGACGCCTAAATCGGAAGATCGGACAGGATGAGGTCTTGTAAATTAAATGAGTGTTGGAACTCATGTGATATGGTTTAACAAAGCCTACATCCTAAATTGAAACCTAACCTAAGTGATTTCGACACATCGCGACCCATTAAGGTAGCTTACGCTACTTTAACGCGTCGTGCGCGCAAATGTGCATTCGAGACGTCTAACTAGTCCTATGACAAGTATTATATGCCAAAACATGTTTAAATATGTTACATAATCTGTTATGTGACAAAAGTTTAGGTTACATATGCTTAATTACCATTTATGTATGAAAAGGGTATTCTAGTAATTTACCTACGGCATATAAACTACTTATCATACAACTACCTAAACTAGGTGACCATAAGGTATAACCTCGGAAGGTTATTCCCTATGCTACTATGGTCACTAAACATGTTTGGTCGGATCCTAATGATCGACCAAACGGGTCGTGTTCGAAAGTCTAAGCGGGTGTTTAGTCCGCTTAACTTACGACTCTACACAAGCACTAAACTAAAAAGTGACGAGCTAAACATGTCGAAACATCTTTAGTTAAGTTAGAAAACAAGTTTTCATATCAAAACAAACGGTTTTGATATCCTAGAGTAGTTTGGTTACAAAATACGCGAGAAAACGTATTTTGGCCGAAACTACGACTCGTCACTGAGCCTAGATAACGTGGTAATCAGTAGGTATATAGTCACTAGGGACTATAACCATCGTGATTACGCTCACGTTATGAAGTTCAAACAAACTTCGTGTTGACCATAAACTGGTCAAAGCAGAAAGTCAAATGCAGTTTGACTTTAACGATAGAAACGAACGAAAAGAACGAAAGAATACTTACAGAAGGTCCCCGCAAGCTCTTGGTCCGCTTTACTCTCAGGTATGAAGCATAAACTTCAACTTAGAGAGCCAAAATCAGATTCAAGTGTTCTTTGGGAGTGAAATGGGTTTGGGTATTTATAGGAATTCAAGTACCGTTAAGAACATTCGTCGAAAAACGTGCTTTGATCTAGACCTTACATGTGGGCACATGGTTTTCAAAACCATGGGAATACATAAAACCATCAAATGGTATTGCAAAACAAGGATGAAAACCATCCATGTGTGGCACATTGTTTTGAAATACCATGGGTGCCTAAAAAATGGACCAAGTTCAATGTATCTGCTAGGAATTTCAAAAATGGTCCCTGCACTTGTATAACTTGATTTTTTTGGCACTTTTAAACCCCTTTAACCTCATTTCAAGACTCTAAAATGATATTAAAGTATAGGGAACTTAAAATATGCTAAAAGACATCACGGATGTCGGTTCGTTTGGTCGTACGGTTGCGTTATTCGGTTAATTACGACGGAAGTCTTAATGAACACAAAAACGATCCAAATTAAGCGACGAATGGAATTTTATCCTGCCAATCACCAAAATAAAATATTTTAATGATTACATAAATTTTTGGACGTCTGGTTCTATTCAGAACGTAAGATATGCGCAAAAATGCAAACTTATGCACTTTTGACGCTTTTAGTCTCTATTGATCAATAAAGTTTATTTTTGCGCACTAAACATCTCAAAGCCTATTTCTAAGCTATGTAAAGGTTATTTAGGGTATGTTTAACTTATGATCAAGTTCCGGAATGTTCGTTACTACACAAATCAGTATAGTTTCGCAGTTTGACACAAATAGTCCCTACGATCGAACAAGGTTGATTTTAACACACCGAACCATCCAAAACTTATTTCTAAGTTATTTGGAGGTTATCTAAGGTATGTTAAGCCTATTTCACTATTCCGGAGTGTTTGTTGCATTAAACTGGTTATATTTACGCATTGGTGCGTGTATAACCTTCCTAAAAGCGATTTAGAGCTTGAAATTGGAATCGAATCGAATTGAAAAAAATCACCAAACACAAATACACACATAATAACACAAAAACACATATAATAACACCAAAGCACATTGTTTTATTAATAATCAACATTGCTTTATATGTACAGAGGTTACAGAGCACAGTTGTCACAGAATTAACTTGTTTTTGCCATACCAAAGCCTTTAAAACTTATTTCTAAGTTATGTAAAGGTTATTTAAGGTATGTTGAGTATATGTTGATGTTCCGGAGTATTTGTCGCATTAAACTGAGTACGTCTACGCACCAGTTTGCGTATAACTCTCCAGAAAGCGATGTAGAGTTTGAATTTGAACAAAAGTCAAAACATGAAAAATGAAAAACACAATCAAACAAACATTGGGATTAAATAACATTGTTTTATTGATAATTGGACTGTTCATAATGATTACAAGCACAAATGTTACACTAACTAGCCCTATGATAAGTAAAATATGCCTTAACATGTCTAATATTATTGCCAAATCAGTTTAGATACCAAAAGTTATGTTACATATCCTTAAAATGAATTTTGGCGTAAAAAGGGCATTTTGGTAATTTACCTAAGGCATATAAATTACCTATCACACAACTACTTAAACGAAGCGACCATAAGGTATAACCTCGAAAGGTTATTTCCTATATACTATAGTCACCTAATGTGTTTGGTCGGATCCTAATGATCGACCAAATGGGTCGGGTTCGAAAGTATAAGCGATTGTTTAGATTGCTTACCTTACGACCCTATATAAGCACTAAACTAAAAGTGACGAGCTAAGCATGTTAAAACATGCTTAACTAAGTTTAGAAAACTGGTTTGGTATCAAAACAAACGGTTTTGATACCTATGAGTAGTTTGGTTACAAAATACGTAAGAATGCGCATGTTGGCCGAAATTGCGACTCGTCACTGAGCCTAGATAACGTGGTAATCAGTAGGTGTAGTCACCAGGGACTATAACCATCGTGATCACCCTCACGTTATGAAGTTCAAATGAACTTCGTGTTGACCATAAGCTGGTCAACGCAGAAAGTCAAACATAGTTTGACTTTAGGACAAGAAAGCGATAAAAGAACGAAAGAACACTTACGAAGGGTCCCCAAAAGCTAATCTTGATCCAGGAGCTCAGGTATGAAGCAAAGGCCTCAACTTAGAGCTTTTAGATCAGATTTGTGGGTTGTAAACCAAAATGGGGGGGGGTATTTATAGGATATGCAAGACCGTTAGGATCGTTTCTTGAATATCGTGCCTCGATCTTACCCGTACACTTGTCGCAATGTTGTGGTGGCTTATTTTGCCCCCACCATAGGGATTTGACAAGTGGCATTGCCCTTTGGAGGTTTGAAAGGGTGTTACAAGTTGATTAAAAACATTGAATCTGGTCTGGGAGGCTGACGCGGGCCTCGTAAAAGATCTCACTGGGCTTACGCGGGCCGCCTGGATGTCCAGATCAGAAAACAAGTTTCAGAAATGACAGTTTAGGTCCCTGTTGTGGTTTAAGGCCATTTCCGACATGTTTAAGGCCCGTTAAGCCATCTTTAAGGCCCTAAAATGATGCTTAAACATTGAGGACATGAAACATGCTCAAACATATGCCGGATGTTGGTTCGTTTGTGTCACACCCCGGCCGCGTATAACATGCAACCGCGGCGGAAACGCCGGGGAGTGTTGTGGACAGAATTAATTGTTATACAACCATGGAAATTAAAGTTACATTTTATTTATTGACAAGAGTGTTCCATTGTTTCAAAACAGGAAAATACAAAGTTTATAGCATGATTAAACTAGTCTAGCTTCGTTTTTAGTCTCTAAGGCACAGGTCCGCCCTAGTGTCGTGTTCATCGTCCTATGGAACAGCTCCTGAAAACACATGTGAAAGTAGGTACGTCAGCATAAAAATGCCTGTGAGATACATAGGTTTTGTGAAAATGGGATTCATGACTTGTGTTTAAAGAAATGTTTAATAACAGTCAGTCATGAACCTTGTAATTTGTTTTGCTTTGTAAACCATTTGAAAAACGATAACATCAAACGATATGTATAGATAAGTGCAAGGTTAAACGAATAACCAAGTAAAATGAGTTGAATAAGATAAGTTGTTTGTGAAAATAATATCTTGTGAAGAATATGTTATTTATGTAAAATGTAATGTGTCTAAACTGAAATGACTTAGATAACGCCACGATATGTAACATTATACAAACATTTATATATAGGAAGTACCAGCGGCGTATCCACCATGTTTGTATCATATTACATACGCCACGTTACTTAAATCATTTACCCAAACCAATCCACCATGTAAATTGTTCATGTGTAAACCAAATGTCAAGTGTTATTGTAAGCCATGTCAAATGTTTATGTTCAAATGTAAACCACCAAATGTGTATGTCAATGTCGACGTGTTTATGTTCAATGTAAATCATGTAATGTGCGTCCCAAAATGTATCATGTATGGTAAGCGAAATGTATCAACTTAAACCATATGCACAAAACAAGTCGTTGAAGTAAAACGTGGTTTAAATCAACGTTATGTTCTGCGGAAAATGCATGCTCTGTTGATATTAACATTTATGCGGTATTGTAAACTATGCATACATCCAAGCCTTGAGACTGCGGCGATAAACCCTTAAACAAATTAAAGGTTTATCTAAGTTATGTATATCGAATTCGGTCATTCCTTCCAGTCCTATCAAACCCAGGACTTCAGAAACGGGAGTTGTCAATTCCTATGGTACCACTACCTACTAACGAACGACGTAGCTAATGTTAATGAATGTATTGTCCCATGTTAAACAAACCAAATGTCATAACAAAATGAAGGCATGTGCCCATATGCTGAGTAAACATATGCAGCAGAAATGTTCATGTAAATCAATGTGTCCATATGCTGAGTAAACATATGCAACAGAAATGTTTATGTAAATCAATGTGTCCATATGCTGAGTAAACATATGCAACAGAAATGTTTATGTAAATCAATGTGTCCATATGCTGAGTAAACATATGCAACAGAAATGTTTATGTAAATCAATGTACTAAGTACGCACACAATGGGCATACATAGCATAAAATGTAATGAAATCGTGTACTATAATGTACTAACAACATAGCAGGCATATGATGTGAAAACATGGAAAGCATGAATGTAACAGGTAGGCACATGTGTTTCACCCCAAAACAGTTGGAAAACAGTAAACGAGGGGTTCTATGTACTCACCTGAGATTGCTTTGAGTTCCTTGTAAAATAACCAGATAATGCTAAAGATCACGGAATATCAACGGCACCTAATAGGTAGCTTATGTTAATATACCGGACCAAATCGGAAGGATCGGACAGTACGCGGGTTCGAAAACCAAACGAGTATGGAGACTCGTGTAATATGGTTTAACAAAGCCTACATACTAAAATGAAACTTAACCTAAGTGCTTACGGTCCATCACGACCCGTTTAGGTAGCTTATGCCACCTTACGCGTCTTTCGCGTAGAACGCGTCTGGAACGCCTAACATCGTGACCACAAGGTATAACCTCGGAAGGTTATAGCTATGGTCACCTAATGTGTTTGGTCAGGTCCTAATGACCGACCAAATGGGTCGGGTTCGAAAGTATAAGCGATGGTTTAGATCGCTTACCTTACGACCCTATATAAGCACTAAACTAAAAGTGACGAGCTAAGCATGTTAGAACATGCTTAACTAAGTTTGAAAACAGGTTTGGCATCAAAACAAACGGCTTTGATGCCCACGAGTAGTTTGGTTACAAAACATGCAAGAATGCACATTTTGGCCGAAACTACGACTCGTCACTGAGCCTAGATAACGTGGTGATCAGTAGGTATGGTCACTATGGACCATAACCATCGTGATCACGCTCACGTTATGAAGTTCCATGAACTTCGCATCGACCATAAGCTGGTCAATGCAGAAAGTCAACAAAACGTTGGCTTTCGGACTCGAAAAGCGAATAAAAGAGTGAAAGAAGACTTACGGAGGGTCCCCGAGTGCTAATCAAGATCCAATAGCTCAGGTATGAAGCAAAGGCATCAACTTAGAGCATTTAGATCTGATTTGTGGGTTTTTACACAAAAGGGGGGGGGGTATTTATAGGAAAAGTGGAACCGTTAGGATCGTTTTATCGAATATCGTGCCTTGATCTCGTGCGTACATGTATCCAGGGGTTAGATTCAGTGAACTTGACCCTTGGCCCTTCATTTGGGTGAAAAGGCATCGCCCTTTGATCGAACGAAAGGCCAGATTCTGCATTAAATGCAAAATCTTTTGTCAGACATGTTCACGCGGCCCGCCTCATGTTTTGGGCAATCTTCACGCGGGCCGCCTGGCCCCTCTGATCTGCACCACTTGCAGAATTTACATATTCAGCCCCTGTTGCGTTTTTAAGCTATTTCCAGCCCCTTTAAGACCTCTAAAGTCATCTTTAAGGCCCTAAAATGATGCCTAAACATTGTGGACATGAAACATGCCCAAAAATATGTCGGATGTCGGTTCGTTTGGCCGTACGATCGCGATGTTCGCTTAATTACGACGGAATGCGCATAAGCGTGAAAGACGATCCAAATGACGCGACGAATGGATTTTTCTCATGCCAAACACTAAGGCATAATATAAGGATGCTTACATAAATTTTTGGATGTCCGGATGTATTCAGAACATAAGTTATGTGCGAAAGTGCAAACTTATGCACTTTTTGACACTTTTAGTCCCTGAATGATCCAAAAGTTTGTTTTAGCATACCAAACCTCTCAAAGCCTATTTCTAAGCTATGTAAAGGATATTTATGGTATGTTTAACTTATGGACATGTTCCGGAATGTTCGTTACAGTTCAAATTGGCATACTTTCGCAGTTTGTCAAGTTTAGTCCCTGTAAGCGAATTAACTTGTTTTTGCTATACCAAAGCCTTCAAAACTTATTTCTAAGTTATGTAAAGGTTATTTAAGGTATGTTGAGTATATGTTGATGTTCCGGAGTATTTGTCGCATTAAACTGAGTACGTTTACGCACCAGTTTGCGTATAATGCTCCAGAAAGCGATGTAGAGTTTGAAATTGAACGAAAGTCAAAACATGAAAAATGTAAAACATAATCAAACAATCATTGGGATAAAATAACATTGTTTTATTGATAATTGAACTGTTCACAATGATTACAAGCACAAATGTTACAGTTTGGCCGTACCATCGCAATGTTCGCTTAATTACGACGGAATGTGCATAAGCGCGAAAAACGATCTAAATTGCGCGACGAATGGATTTTTCTCATGCCAAGCACTAAGGCATAATATTAGGATGCTTACATAAATTTTTCGATGTCCGGATGTATTCAGAACGTAAGTTATGTGCGAAAGTGCAAACTTATGCACTTTTTGACACTTTTAGTCCCTGAATGATCCAAAAGTTTATTTTAGCATACCGAACCTCTCAAAGCCTATTTCTAACGTATCTAGGTGCAAGTTTTCCTTTCCGATTCTTTCGGCGATCTTGAATGGTCCAACGTATCTAGGTGCAAGTTTTCCTTTCTTTCCAAATCTGATCACACCTTTCCAATGTGAGACCTTAAGTAATACACGATCACCGACTTGAAAATCCAAGGGTTTCCGTTTTAGGTCCGCGTATCTCTTTTGACGGCTTCTAGCTGTCTGAAGGTTATCACGAACTTTCTTAACCTTATCTGTTGTCACTAAAATGAGGGCAGGTCCAGTAAGCTGAGCCTCGCCGATCTCATTCCAGCAGACTGGTGAACAACATTTTCGACCATAGAGAGCCTCGAAAGTGTGACAACTCGAGTTTTCAAGATTTCCATCTTCGCATTAATTGCACGTTAATGGTTTAGGTTGTTTATTTTACACAACTTGTTTGTTTCACAAATGTACATGTTGTAATACGTTAAATCGTATTGTTTGTTTGTTATATTTGATATACAACACAAGTGTATTGTTGATATGTTTGCATATTTGCTAATATCGGGTTGCATGTTTGTTAATATATGTTATGAGAAAAATATTTGTATGTTATTTATAAAACATGGAACTTTGCCAACCAACCTCCTACGAAAACACCCATGTTCATGTATTTTCGGCCATATATGGCCAACGAAATCAACTGGGCTTTAGGCCCAGTAGTGGATCAGTGTTATATTTTTCTCAACCTTTACGTCTTAGCTTAATCGCAAAACCCTAGGGCCTCTTTCTCCAAGTGACGGCAACTGCAAGCCTTTTGAACCTTTCTTTCCGATCGACCTGTTAGTTTCTCTATTCCGGTTAATGTCCAACCTTTACATGATTGCTTGTTAACTGTATTGTTGGAATCAATGTTAGTTGGTAGTTACTTGCATGATAAATCGTACAAACATGAAATTGTTATTGCATGATTTGTGGCTGATATCGGTTTGTGCGTGATTGTACAAATGAATAATTAATGCCAATCGGTGGTGAGGGCCATAGAGTGAAGTTAATGGTTGCACAAAGATTTAAAAATCTGAATATGTATATGGCGGCCATGTGCGATCAGACATAATCATGTGGACATTTTAGAAATTGTCAGTAGGAATGTAAGTGATTTATGTTTGTGAAATCGAAATATGTGAAGGTGGCAGTCTAACCTTTGACTTGAAAACAATTATTATTTCATAAATGGACATGTGAGCTACTGATAACTAAACAAACATATGAATATGTGATGTTAGCATGATTTTGCTTGTTGATGATTGTCATAATCAATGATGGTTCTCTGTTGTATTACTATAAAATATGGTTATGATTTTGTGTATGCATGATTCTAGAGTGGTTGATGTATCGGCCCAATCACCTTGGCACTACTCAGAAGTTGTCATCCCATGTGCCCCTTGAAGTGTGTGCTTGTTGATGATGTGTGTGTGTAGCATAATTTTCAAACCTACCAAAGAATTTGTCCCAATAACATTTGAGGTGGTTACAATGTTGTCGGCCACTTTACATTGAATCATATAAGATTTCATAGAAAATTCAGAACTTGTATGATTGGTGGTGATTGGCAGTCACCTGATGATCATTGGCTGGTTCATCGGCCAAATGGTAATTAGTGTAAGCCAAGAATTTTATTAAAGAACTCATATTATTTTCTGTGTTAGGACGTAGAAAAGGACCCTTGGTCCGAGTTTCAAGTTCCACTTCTTGTCTGAGTTTCTTTTTACACTTGAAGGGGGGTCCGAGCTTTGTGAGCCCAACCTATTGTCCGACTTTGTGAAAAGAAACCCCAGGTCCGAGTTTCTTAAGGTGTTACCCCCCCCCTCTCTTATCCGACCTTTACACAAGCATGGTCCGAGTTTTATGCCCTCCTCACCCTTGTCCGAGTTTTAAGAGGAACAAGCCCCTTGGTCCGACTTTTGGTGGTGTTGTCCGAGTTTTGGGCTTGGTGACGTTGCCCGACCATTTACATGTGATATAATGACTGAACTTTATTAACATGGGTTTCGGCACATGTAGTTTAGTTTTGTATTATGGCCCAGTAACTTTGTGAAAATTTATTGACTCTGTTAACTTGACAAATATGTTAATTTGCTAACACTATTAAACAATGTAATTATGTTATGTATGTGTGATAACGCTAGTTAATTCTGTGTGATTCTGTTGCGCGTGTTCTCTATGCTAAGTGCGTATATCTCGTCAAGTGTGGAACCTCGTTAAACCTGTTAAACGTCGTTAGACATGCTAATGGTTAATATCATTCGAATAAACTGAGACAGCCCTCGTGTGATGCATGGATTTGCGTGGTTTTGATTAATTGCTTATGTAATACATGATAATTGCTTAGACACACTTCGTGACATAAATGGCATGTGAATCTTTACGAGTTAACTGATTATACATACGTGCGTACTATAGGTCGTGATTGATTAACGGTGAGCGTGTGTATTCCTTTAGCATACCGAGCAAACCAAGGTGAGTTCACACAGCCAAGGCATGGGGTTCCCAGGGTGGGAATGGGATTGGATTACTTTATTGTACGTACTCAGTTGATAGAACCTAACGATAAGGATACGACTAGACTAGTAACACTGATTGAACTGATCTTCGCACACCTGCCAAGGGTTGGCCGCGATATTATGACTGACTTCGCACACCTGCCTTTGGAAGGCCACGAACTGTAATTTACTAATCTTCGCACACCTGCCTGGTAGGCCGCGATACAGGTAAACCTAGTCTAGAACACTCGGGATGAACATCCCCTAATATCTTCGCATACCTGCCTGGGAGGCCGCGATGGAAACTAATACGATACATGACATAACGAACGAACATATTACTACTCACACTATACAATTACTGGACTGTTAACTGTGAACTCGCTCAACTAGTTATTGACTCTCTGCTGCATGCCTTGCAGGACATTAGGTACATCTGGAGCTTGCACAGGGAGGAGCAGGTCGTTGTGGAGCATGGATCGTGAATGTTTTGCTAAACTTTATAACACTTAAACTTATTACATACTTTGGGTTTCATGATTATGCTTCCGCTACTTAAAAACTATGATTATGTTTTGATCACCTTCGTATTGAATGATTGGTTTACATTTGTTATATTTGATATTAATTACATGTTCAATATGATTGGTGGCTTGATCCTGGTCATGTCACGCTCCCAAGCGGTGATACTCCGCGTGTGGATTTTGGGGGTGTGACAGATTGGTATCAGAGCCATTGGTTATAGAGAACTTGGTTTTAATATGGGAAAACGTTTTTATTAAAACCAGACTATTACCAGAACAGTGCTCTCAACGATCCACAACGACGCTTCGCTCCACGTGCAAGACTCGACATCCTAGGTAATAAGGTTTATGTTTATTACCTGCTTGCTAGAACTGCATAGAACTTTGCTCGTAGTATGCTTACATTACTTTGCTCACTACTTGTTATTGCTTAAGAACACTTACGTGCTTACACTCTTCTGTCATCGCACTATTCGCGAACCTTTCTCACTTATGTTGCCTTTGATGTGAAGATCAATGGCCGGACGAATTAACATAACCCAAGCCCAGCTAGAGGCTCTCGTTCAAGCTCAAGTTGCTGCGGCACTTGCAGCTGCTCAAGCAGGTCAACACGCGCAGCAGCCTGTCTGCACTTTCAAGAACTTCATGGACTGTCGTCCAAGCTCATTCAGTGGCACCGAGGGGGCAGTGGGACTCCTCCATTGGTTTGAGAAGCTAGAATCCGTGTTCGAAATGTGTGAATGCCCTGAGGCTCGCAGGGTTAAGTACGCCACTGGCACTTTGGAAGGAATCGCGTTGACTTGGTGGAACGCGCAAGTACAGATCCTAGGGTTGGCAGCTGCTAACGCCACCCCTTGGAATGATTTCAAGGAATTGATCAAAAGGGAATACTGCACTCGTGAAGATATTCACAAGCTGGAAGATGAACTGTATCACTTGAAAATGGTTGGGTCAGAGATCGAAGCCTATACCAAACGGTCGAATGAACTGGCCGTGCTGTGCCCAACTATGGTGGACCCTCCAGTGAAACGTATTGAGTTGTATCTCAAGGGTTTGGCGCCAGAAATCCAGAGCCATGTGACATCGGCTAACCTTGATAATATCCAGGCTATTCAGCGCCTTGCTCATCGTATTACAGATCAGGCAGTGGATCAGAACAGACTGCCAAAGCGTGTCAAGGCTACCACTACTGCTGTCACTACTTCTGCTACTCCCAGTGACAACAAGAGAAAATGGGAGGGGGATTCCAGCAAGGGATCAGTTTCTGTTCAGTCTCAGCAGCGCAAGACAAATGACTACCAGAGTTCGAGTCAGCAATCATCTGGCAGTCTGGGGCAGGGTGGATATCGGGGAATTCACCCACTGTGTAATAAGTGCAACAGACACCACAGCGGAAGATGTCGCAGGGAACGTTGTCAAAGATGCCTCAAGATGGGTCATGAGGCTAAGGATTGTAGAAGCTCTCGACCAGCAAACCAGGATCAGCAACTTCCGCCACCAGTTCCTCAAAACCCACAGCAGCAGCAACCACAGCGTGGAAACCGGGGATGTTTCCAGTGTGGGGCAGAAGGTCATTACAAACGCGATTGCCCTCAGTTGAACCAGAATCAGAACCACAACAATAACCAGGGCAACGGGAACAACAACAACAACGGGGGAAACAACAACAACAATGGCAACGAGGCAAGAGGTCGAGTTTTCGTGTTAGGACGAGGAGACGCAATGAAAGATATTTGAACTTATAACTTATCTTGGGTTTTCATTATTATGTTTACGCTACTCAAACAAAGTTTGGCTCGAACATTAATCGTATTGGGTTTTATGAATTATTTTACCTACTATATTTTATGTTTGATATGATGGATGGTTTGATATTATTGAACGCACCTGCCGTATTTATGGACCTTACGAACAGGATGTGTAAACCCTACCTTGACAAGTTCGTCATTGTCTTCATCGACGACATTCTGATCTACTCCAAGAGTCAGGAGGAGCACGAGCAGCACTTACGTCTTATCTTGGAACTTCTTCGAAAGGAGCAATTGTACTCAAAGTTTTCTAAATGCGACTTCTGGCTTCGTGAAGTCCACTTCTTAGGCCATGTGGTGAACAGGGATGGGATTCATGCTGATCCATCCAAGGTAGATTCGATCAGGAACTGGCCTGCACCGCGTACACCGACGGAAATACGCCAATTCTTGGGTTTGGCGGGGTGTTGCAGGCGATTCATCAAAGACTTCTCCAAGATCGCGCAACCGCTTACTATGCTGACACAGAAAGGTGTCACCTACCGTTGAGGAGATTCCCAAGAGACCGCTTTTCAGTACTTAAAGGATAGGCCTTGCGGCGCACCTATTCCCTCACTGCCGGAGGGCACAGATGACTTCGTGGTTTATTGTGACGCACCGATACAGGGACTTGGGTGTGTATTGATGCAACGGGATAAAGTTATTGCCTACGCTTTGCGACAACTCAAGATTCATGAACGAAACTACACGACGCACGATTTAGAGCTTGGAGCTGTTGTTTTCGCGCTTAAGATATGGCGACACTATCTGTACGGTACCAGGTGCACGATTTACACCGATCACAGGAGTCTCGAGCATATTCTTAAACAAAAGGATTTGAACATGCGTCAACGGAGATGGGTTGAACTTCTGAACGACTACGAATGCGCCATCAAGTACCATCCAGGCAAGGCCAATGTTGTGGCTGACGCCCTCAGTCGAAAGGACACCCTACCTAAGCGCGTGCGAGCGCTACAGCTTACAATTCAGTCCAGTCTTCCTGCACATATACGAGCTGCTCAGATAGAAGCATTGAAACCCGAAAACGTCAAAGCTGAAGCCTTACGCGGCTCAAGGCAACGTATGGAACAAAAGGAAGACGGCGCTTACTATGTAACGGGGCGTATTTGGGTCCCACTTTATGGCGGTTTACGAGAACTTGTGATGGACGAAGCACACAAGTCTCGCTACTCGGTACATCCAGGGTCGGACAAAATGTACCACGACATCAGAACTACTTATTGGTGGCCTAACATGAAGGCCCACATCGCCACCTATGTTGGCAAGTGCGTGACCTGTGCAAGAGTCAAGGTCGAATATCAGAAACCCGCATGCCTACTTCAGCAACCCAGGATACCACAGTGGAAATGGGAAGAGATTTCCATGGATTTTGTTACAGGCCTACCTAGATCCCAGCATGGGAACGATACTATATGGGTGATCGTGGATCGACTCACCAAGTCTGCACACTTCCTGGCTATAAAGGAAACGGATAAGTTCTCCACTCTTGCAGACATCTATCTTAAGAAGTTGTTTCGAGGCACGGGGTGCCCATCTCCATCATTTCGGATCGGGATACACGATTCACGTCAGAGCTATGGCAAGCGATGCACAAATCTTTCGGCTCACGATTAGACATGAGCACAGCATATCATCCTCAGACGGATGGGCAGTCTGAGCGAACGATCCAGACTCTTGAAGACATGCTTCGGGCATGTGTTATCGATTTCGGCAACGGCTGGGAAAAACATCTCCCTTTGGTGGAGTTTTCGTATAATAACAGTTACCACACCAGCATACAAGCCGCTCCATTCGAGGCATTGTACGGACGTAAAGGCCGGTCACCTCTCTGTTGGGCAGAGGTGGGGGATAGTCAGATTACGGGTCCAGAGATTGTAGTGGACGCCACAGAAAAGATTGCACAAATACGACAACGCATGGCGGCAGCACGCGACCGTCAGAAAGCCTACGCGGATAAGCGTAAGAAGCCATTGGAATTTCAGGTCGGGGACCGGGTATTACTTAAAGTCTCACCCTGGAAGGGTGTGGTTCGTTTTGGCAAACGAGTCAAACTCAATCCGCGGTATGTCGGACCATTCGAGATCATAGAAAGAATAGGCCCAGTAGCCTACAGACTGAACCTACCAGCTGAACTCGGTGCAGTTCACAATGTGTTTCACATGTCGAATCTGAAGAAGTGCCTGTCAGATGAGACCCTCATAATTCCTTTTAAGGAACTCACTATCGACGAGCGGTTGCAGTTCGTCGAGGAGCCTGTAGAAATCACGGACCGGGATGTGAAGGTCCTCAAACACAAGAGAATCCCTCTTGTTCGAGTTCGTTGGAACTCCCGACGTGGCCCAGAGTACACCTGGGAACGCGAAGACCAAATGAAAGAAAAGTACCCCCAGTTATTCGGAACCAATGCAACCACTACTGAGGCTGACGCTACTACTACTGAATTTCGGGACGAAATTCCAAACCAACAGGGGGATGATGTGACACCCCAGGAAAACCAGTGAACAATACAGCTTACCTAGCTTCCTCAGTGAGTGCGTACTAAATTTCGGGACGAAATTTCTTTCAAGTTGGGGATAATGTGACAACTCGAGTTTTCAAGATTTCCATCTTCGCATTAATTGCACGTTAATGGTTTAGGTTGTTTATTTTACACAACTTGTTTGTTTCACAAATGTACATGTTGTAATACGTTAAATCGTATTGTTTGTTTGTTATATTTGATATACAACACAAGTGTATTGTTGATATGTTTGCATATTTGCTAATATCGGGTTGCATGTTTGTTAATATATGTTATGAGAAAAATATTTGTATGTTATTTATAAAACATGGAACTTTGCCAACCAACCTCCTACGAAAACACCCATGTTCATGTATTTTCGGCCATATATGGCCAACGAAATCAACTGGGCTTTAGGCCCAGTAGTGGATAAGTGTTATATTTTTCTCAACCTTTACGTCTTAGCTTAATCGCAAAACCCTAGGGCCTCTTTCTCCAAGTGACGGCAACTGCAAGCCTTTTGAACCTTTCTTTCCGATCGACCTGTTAGTTTCTCTATTCCGGTTAGTGTCCAACCTTTACATGATTGCTTGTTAACTGTATAGTTGGAATCAATGTTAGTTGCTAGTTACTTGTATGATAAATCGTATAACATGAAATTGTTATTGCATGATTTGTGGCTGATATCGGTTTGTGCGTGATTGTACAAATGAATAATTAATGGCAATCGGTGGTGAGGGCCATAGAGTGAAGTTAATGGTTGCACAAAGATTTAAAAATCTGAATATGTATATGGCGGCCATGTGCGATCAGACATAATCATGTGGACATTTTAGAAATTGTCAGTAGGAATGTAAGTGATTTATGTTTGTGAAATCGAAATATGTGAAGGTGGCAGTCTAACCTTTGACTTGAAAACAATTATTATTTCATAAATGGACATGTGAGCTACTGATAACTAAACAAACATATGAATATGTGATGTTAGCATGATTTTGCTTGTTGATGATTGTCATAATCAATGATGGTTCTCTGTTGTATTACTATAAAATATGGTTATGATTTTGTGTATGCATGATTCTAGAGTGGTTGATGTATCGGCCCAATCACCTTAGCACTACTCAGAAGTTGTCATCCCATGTGCCCCTTGAAGTGTGTGCTTGTTGATGATGTGTGTGTGTAGCATAATTTTCAAACCTACCAAACAATTTGTCCCAATAACATTTGAGGTGGTTACAATGTTGTCGGCCACTTTACATTGAATCATATAAGATTTCATAGAAAATTCAGAACTTGTATGATTGGTGGTGATTGGCGGTCACCTGATGATCATTGGCTGGTTTATCGGCCAAATGGTAATTAGTGTAAGCCAAGAATTTTATTAAAGAACTCATATTATTTTCTGTGTTAGGACGTAGAAAAGGACCCTTGGTCCGAGTTTCAAGTTCCACTTCTTGTCTGAGTTTCTTTTTACACTTGAAGGGGGGTCCGAGCTTTGTGAGCCCAACCTATTGTCCGACTTTGTGAAAAGAAACCCCAGGTCCGAGTTTCTTAAGGTGTTACCCCCCCCCTCTCTTATCCGACCTTTACACAAGCATGGTCCGAGTTTTATGCCCTCCTCACCCTTGTCCGAGTTTTAAGAGGAACAAGCCCCTTGGTCCGACTTTTGGTGGTGTTGTCCGAGTTTTGGGCTTGGTGACGTTGCTCGACCATTTACATGTGATATAATGACTGAACTTTATTAACATGGGTTTCGGCACATGTAGTTTAGTTTTGTATTATGGCCCAGTAACTTTGTGAAAATTTATTGACTCTGTTAACTTGACAAATATGTTAATTTGCTAACACTATTAAACAATGTAATTATGTTATGTATGTGTGATAACGCTAGTTAATTCTGAGTGATTCTGTTGCGCGTGTTCTCTATGCTAAGTGCGTATATCTCGTCAAGTGTGGAACCTCGTTAAACATGTTAAACGTCGTTAGACATGCTAATGGTTAATATCATTCGAATAAACTGAGACAGCCCTCGTGTGATGCATGGATTTGCGTGGTTTTGATTAATTGCTTATGTAATACATGATAATTGCTTAGACACACTTCGTGACATAAATGGCATGTGAATCTTTACGAGTTAACTGATTATACATACGTGCGTACAATAGGTCGTGATTGATTAACGGTGAGCGTGTGTATTCCTTTAGCATACCGAGCAAACCAAGGTGAGTTCACACAGCCAAGGCATGGGGTTCCCAGGGTGGGAATGGGATTGGATTACTTTATTGTACTTACTCAGTTGATAGAACCTAACGATAAGGATACGACTAGACTAGTAACACTGATTGAACTGATCTTCGCACACCTGCCAAGGGTTGGCCGCGATATTATGACTGACTTCGCACACCTGCCTTTGGAAGGCCGCGAACTGTAATTTACTAATCTTCGCACACCTGCCTGGTAGGCCGCGATACAGGTAAACCTAGTCTAGAACACTCGGGATGAACATCCCCTAATATCTTCGCATACCTGCCTGGGAGGCCGCGATGGAAACTAATACGATACATGACATAACGAACGAACATATTACTACTGTGAACTCGCTCAACTAGTTGTTGACTCTCTGCTGCATGCCTTGCAGGACATTAGGTACATCTAGAGCTTGCACAGGGAGGAGCAGGTCGTTGTGGAGCATGGATCGTGAATGTTTTGCTAAACTTTATAACACTTAAACTTATTACATAATTTGGGTTTCATGATTATGCTTCCGCTACTTAAAAACTATGATTATGTTTTGATCACCTATCGTATTGAATGATTGGTTTACATTTGTTATATTTGATATTAATTACATGTTCAATATGATTGGTGGCTTGATCCTGGTCATGTCACGCTCCCAATCGGTAATACTCCGCGTGTGGATTTTGGGGGTGTGACAGAAAGGAGCCAGGTTGATGCTGGAGTGATAACTGTTGTTGTAGGAGAATTCAATCAACGGAAGATGTGAATCCCAACTACCACCAAAATCGATCCCACAAGCTCTAAGCATATCCTCCAGTGTCTGGATTGTTCTTTCAGACTGCCCATCCGTTTGCAGATGATAAGCTGTGCTCAAATTAAGTTGGGTCTGTCACACCCCGACCACGAAGAACATACAAAACGTGGCGGAAACGTCGGGGAGTGTTGTAACAGAATTTATTGTTTCAAATCCATGGCAATTGAAGTTTCGTTTTATTAATCAAACATGAAAGTTTACATTGTTTTAAACAAGAACCAAAGAGTACATAACATAAATTAACTAGTTCTTGTCTCGTTTTAAGTCACTAAGGCACAGGTCCGCCTAAGTATGTCTTGATAAGTCCTATGCATCATCTCCTGAAAACACATGTGAAAATAGGTACGTCAGCATAAAAATGCCTGTGAGATACATAGGTTTTGTGAAAACAGAATTCATGACTTATGTTTGAGAAAATGTTTAGTCATGAACCTTGTAATTTGCTTTGCTTGTAAATCATTTGAAAAACGATAAGATCAGATGATATGTATAAATAAGAGAATAATGTATGGTTAAATGAATAACCATGTAAATTGAGTTTGTATAAGATAAGTTGTTTGTAAATCAATGTCTTGTGAAAAGTGTGTTATTTGTATAAAATGTTATATGTCTCAAATTGAAATGATTCAAATAACGCTACGATATGTAATACCATACAAACAGTTATATATAGGAAGTACCAGCGGCGTATCCACCATGCTTGTATCATATTACACACGCCTCGTTACTTAGATCACTTACTCAAACCAAACCATCTAGATGAAATGTTTAACAATTGTAGAAATGTTTATGTATAGTCAAATGTCTATTGTCAAATGTAAATCATGTCAACAGATACAACTGGTTCACACGGTTCAATGGTTACAAACGGTTCATATAATCAAAGGGTTAAGACGGTTCACATAGTCAACTGGTTACAACGGTTCAAAATGTAGTATAATGTGTTCGTATGCTGGATGAGCATATGCAACAGAAATGCAATGTAAAACAATGTACTAAGTATGCACACAATGGGCGTACGTAGCATGAAATGTATTGTAAAGTGTTGTACTAAGTATGCACACAATGGGCATACATAGCATAAATGTAATGAAATCGTGTACTATAAATGTACTAATGAACATAGCAAGTATATGATGTGAAAACAGGAAAGCATGAAAGTAACGAGTAGGCACATGTGTTTCACCCCAAAACAGTTTGGAAAACAGTAAAAGAGGGGTCTATGTACTCACCTGAGATTGCTTTGAAATCCTTGTATAACAACCAAATAATGCTAGAGATCACGGATATCAAATGGCACCTAATATAGGTAACTATGTTAATATACCGGAGCTAAATCGGAGGATCTGGATAGAATGAGGGTTTGTAAATCAAACGAGTATGGAGACACGCGTAATATGGTTTAACAAAGCCTTCATACTAAAATGAAACCTAACCTAAGTGCTTACGACCCATTACGACCCGTTTAGGTAGCTTATGCTACCTAAACGCGTCGTTCGCGTAAAACGCGTTCGAAACGCCTAACGTCGTGACCATAAGGTATAACCTCGGAAGGTTATTCCCTATACAGCTATGGTCACCTAATATGTTTGGTCGGATCCTAACGATCGACCAAATGGGTCGGGCTCGAAAGTATAAGCGATTGTTTAGATCGCTTACCTTACGACCCTATATAAGCACTATACTAAAAGTGACGAGCTAAGCATGTTAGAACATGCTTAACTAAGTTTAGAAAACATGTTTGGTATCAAAACAAACGGTTTTGATACCTATGAGTAGTTTGGTTACAAAATACGCAAGAATGCGCATTTTGGCAGAAACTACGACTCGTCACTGAGCCTAGATAACGTGGTAATCAGTAGGTGTAGTCACTAGGGACTATAACCATCGTAATCACGCTCACGTTATGAAGTTCAAACGAACTTCGTGTTAACCATAACCTGGTCTGTAACATTTGTGCTTGTAATCATTATGAATAGTTCTATTATCAATAAAACAATGTTATTTGATCCCAATGTTTGTTTGGTTGTGTTTTACATTTTTCATGTTTTGACTTTTGTTCAATTTCAAACTCTACATCGCTTTCTAGAGAATTATACGCAAACTGGTGCGTAAACGTACTCAGTTTAATGCGACAATACTCCGGAACATCAACATATACTCAACATGCCTTAAATAACCTTTACATAACTTAGAAATAAGTTTTCAAGGCCTTGGTATGGCAAAAACAAGTTAATTCGCTTACAGGGACTAAATTTGACAAACTGCGAAAGTATGCCAATTCGAACTGTAACGAACATTTCGGAACATGTCCATAAGTTAAACATACCATAAATATCCTTTACATAGCTTAGAAATAGGCTTTGAGGGGTTTAGTATGCTAAAACAAACTTTTGGATCATTCAGGGGCTAAAAGTGTCAAAAAGTGCACAAGTTTGCACTTTCACGCATGACTTACGTTCTGAATACATCCGGACATCCAAAAATTTATGTAAGCATCCTAATATTATGCCTTAGTGTTTGGCATGAGAAAAATCCATTCGTCGCGCAATTTGGATCATTTTTCACGCTTATGCGCATTCCGTCGTAATTAACCGAACATCGCGATCGTACGGCCAAACAAACCAACATCCGACATATTTTTGGGCATGTTTCATGTCCGCAATGTTTAGGCATCATTTTAGGGCCTTAAAGTTGGCTTTATGGGCCTTGAAGTGTCGGAAATGGTTTAAACATACAACAGGGACCAAAACTGCCATTTTTGAAAGTATGTGCAGATCAGACATGCCCAGGCGGCCTGCCTGAGTTTTGTCTGATCCTGACGCGGGCCGCGTGGCCCCTACAGTTACAGAAACTTTGTTTTCTTGCAAAACTTGGCCTTTCAAACACTCCAAAGGGCAATGCCCTTTCACCATCTCTGGGGTTAAGGTCATTTTAAGCCACCACAGTATCTTGACAAGTGTACGCATAAGATTGTGGCACGATATTCAAGAAACGATCCTAACGGCTTTACTTTTCCTATAAATACCCCCCCCCCCTTTTGTGTTAAAACCTACAAAATCTGATATAAAGCTCTAAGTTGGAACCTTTGTTTCATACCTGAGCTATTTTGATCTAGATTAGCATTCGGGGACCCTTCGTAAGTGTTCTTTCGTTCTTTTAATCGCTTTCTAGTGCAAAAGTCAGACTTTGTTTGACTTTCTACGTTGACCAGCCTATGGTCAACACGAAGTTCGTTGGAACTTCATAACGTGAGCGTGATCACGATGGTTATAGTCCATGGCGACTATACCTACTGATTATCACGTTATCAAGGCTCAGTGACGAGTCGTAGTTTCGGCCAAAATGCACATTCTTGCGTATTTTGTAACCAAACTACTCGTGAGCATCAAAGACGTTTGTTTTGATGCCAAACCTGTTTTATAAACTTAGTTAAGCATGTGTTAACATGCTTAGCTCGTCACTTTTAATATAGTGCTTATATAGGGTCGTAAGGTAAGCGATCTAAACCATCGCTTATACTTTCGAACCCGACCCATTTGGTCGATCATTAGGATCCGACCAAACACATTAGGTGACCATAGCTGTAACCTTCCGAGGTTATACCTTGTGGTCACGATGTTAGGCGTTTCAAACGCGTTCTATGCGAACGACGCGTTAAGGTAGCATAAGCTACCTAAACGGGTCGTAATGGGTCGCAAGCACTTAGGTTAGGTTTCATTTTAGTATGTAGGCTATGTTAAACCATATTACACGAGTCTCCATACTCGTTTGGTTTACGAACCCGCATACTATCTGATCCTTCCGATTTTGGCCCGGTATATTAATATAGCTACCTATTAGGTGTCGTTTGATATCCCGTGATCTCTAGCATTGTGTGATTATTACACAAGGAATTCAAAGCAATCTCAGGTGAGTACATTGAACCCCATCTTTTACTGTTTTCTAAACTGTTTTGGGGTGAAACACATGTGCCTACTTGTTACTTTCATGCTTTCCATGTTTTCAAATCATATACCGGCTATGTTCGTTAGTACATTATAGTACATGATTTCATTACATTTCATGCTATGTATGCCCATTGTATGCGTACTTAGTACATTGTTTTACATTACATTTCATGCTATGTATGCCCATTGTGTGCGTACTTAGTACATTGTTTTACATTACATTTCATGCTATGTATGCCCATTGTGTGCATACTTAGTACATTGTTTCACATTACATTTCATGCTATGTATGCCCATTGTGTGCATACTTAGTACATTGCTTTACATTACATTTCATGCTTTTTATGCCCATTGTGTGCATACTTAGTACAATTGTTTACATCACATGCCTTCATTTTGGTATGACATTTGGTTTGTTTAACATGGAACAATACATTCATTAACATTAGCTACGCTGTTCGTTAGTAGGTAGTGGTACCATAGGAATTGACAACTCCCGTTCCTGAAATCCTGGGTTTGTTTGGATTGGAAGGAATGACCGAATTCGATATACATAACTTAGATAAACCTTTCATTTGTTTAAGGGTTTATCGCCACAGTCTCAAGGCTTGGATGTATGCATTTTCACAATACCGCATAAATGTCTGTATCAGTATAGCATGCATTGTTCCACAAAACATAACGTTGATTTAAACCATATTTTACTTCAACACCTTGTTTTTGTGCATTTTACATATGGTCTAGTTGATACCCTTCACTTACCATACATGATATATTTTGAGTACACACTACATGATCTACAATAAACATAAACATTTTGACATTGATATACACATTTGGTGGTTTACATTGAACATAGACATTTCGATATGGTTTACACAATAACACTTGAAAATTGATTTATACATGAACAATTTACATGGTGGTTGGTTTGGGTAAATGGTTTGAGTAACGTGGCGTATGTAATATGATGCAAACATGGTGGATACACCGCTGGTACTTCCTATATATAAATGTTTGTATAATATTACATATCGTAGCGTTATCTAAATCATTTTTGTTTAGACATATTTCATTTTACACAAATGACACCTTCTTCACAAGACATTATTTTTACAAACAACTTATCTTATACAAATTCATTCTATTAGGTTATACATTTAACCTTACACTTTATCTATACGTATCATCTGAACTTGTCGTGTTTCATGCGATTTACAAAACAAAACAAAGTACAAGGTTCCTGACTGACTGTTATTAAACGTTTCTTTAAACTCAAGTCATGAATCCCATTTTCACCAAACCTATGTATCTCACAGGCATTTTTATGCTGACGTACCTACTTTCACATGTGTTTTCTGGAGCTATTGCTTAGGATGTTGATCGCGACACTAAGGCGGACGTGTGCCTTAGAGACATAAAAGCGAAGATAGACTTAGTTAATTATGTTATATAAAATGTAACTTGTTTAATAAATAAAATGTAACTTTGATTACCCCATTTCCTGTTTGAAGACAATGTATTACGCTTGTTTAATAAATAAAATGTAACTTTGATTTCCATGGTTATGAAACAATTAATTCTGTCCCAACACTCCCCGGCGTTTCCACCGCGGTTGCATGTTATACGCGGCCGGGGTGTGACGGAAGAGTTGGTATCAGAGCCAATGGTTATAGGGAATTAGGTTATTAGTAATGCTTTGACCTAGACTATAACTTTCTAGGATCCTAACACAAGTTATCTTGTGTTTAGATTTTAAAACATGCATATCACCTATCCTTAGGTGATAAACACAACGGGAACTTCGATTCCAAATCCGCTTTGAAAATTAATCATCTGTTCTAGGATGATTGATTACTAGGTTTTGAACCCTCTGTTATATGGTTTTGAACCCCTTTGGATTTTCAAAAATCTCGTCAAGGTTTTCGGGTTTTAATAGTGTGAACACGTGCGAACTGGAAGAGTGAATGCCTGTAACCTGAGTTTTCTGTCTAAGGCTAGAGTGTTCGTACAAATCCACATAATCAGACCAGTCACTCTTACCTGGGAACTCTTGGGGTGAGTGTTCACTTATAGGCGAACATGTCTTCGCGATACATTATTTTTGACCCACTTACTTTGACTAGACATTTCGTGTCGCTTGTTTGCTTTGCGATGCGTAACCACCATCTTTGCTTTTGTTGATTCTGTTTCATCTCATTCTCTTCATCCAATCATCTCACTCGTTTCCTTTCATGTTTTTCCTCTTTTAGAATGCCTCCTCGACGCGAACACCAAATAGCAACTGCCGAGCTGGCAGAAATTATTGCGCAGCAGATGGCTGCTCAATTCCCAAATCTCTTTGCTCAATGGAACCAAGCCAACAACAACAACAATGGTACATGCAATTTCAAGAATTTTTACTCGGCTAAACCACTCAAGTTTAGTGGTTCTGAGGGAGCAACTGGGCTTCTTCAATGGTTCGAGAGCATTGAGAATACTTTTCGCCACGTTCAGTGTCCGGATAATCGCAAGGTCGAGTTTTCTTCGAGCGTGTTTCAAAAGAGGGCTCTCACATGGTGGAATGGGGTAATCAGAGACCGTGGTGCAGAAGTTGCTCTAGCACAGACATGGGCTGAGCTAAGAGCTCTTATGATGAGGGAGTTTTGTCCTCGTCATGAGCAACGAGCGTTGGAGAAAGAGTTTGATGATTTGAAGCAAGATAGTGGCGAGCACAGGGCATATACTGATAGGTTTGAGGAGTTGAGTCTGCTTTGCCCGACTATGGTCACCCCACTCGACAAGGCTATCGAAAGGTACATCGACGGCCTGCCTGACTCGGTACAAGACATTATTACTGGTAGCAACCCTACCACACTCCATCAGGCAATCGAGTTATCAGCGACACTGACTGAGTCGCAGATTCGAAAGAATAAATTACACAGGAATGGTGACAAGGGCAAGAAACAGTCGTCTGACAAGGAAGATAGCAAGAAAGGTCAAAACAAGAATGGGAAGGATTCTGGTTCATCAAAAAGGGAAAAGAAGCGTAAGGCTTCCCAAAACTATGCTGTCACTGCCCAAGCTAACCAGGCAGCTCCCAACCAACCCGCACAACCTCCAGCAAAGAAGCCCTATTCAGGAAGTGCACCTTTGTGCAATCGATGCAACAGTCACCATCAGCCGCAACATCAGTGCCGTTTCTGTACTAACTGTGGGAAGTCAGGTCATCTTGCCGATGTTTGTAGGTTTGCTCAAAATCGCGCAGTTCAGAACCCTGCTCAACAAGTTGCTCAGCCTCCTGCTCAGCAACAGGGTTAAGCTGCACGACCAAACTACCTACCAGGTGCTTGTTATAACTGTGGGGATCTGACCCACTACAGAAATCGGTGCCTAAGGCTAGCCAACCAGAACCAGAATGCAAACCAGAATCAGGCTCATGCTCGAGGTCGAGTCTTCAACATGAATGCTCAAGAGGCACAAGCAGACAATGAAGTGGTGAACGGTGCGTTCTTTATTAATAATCAGCCTGCATCTGTTCTTTTTTATTCGGGTGCCGACAAGAGTTTTGTGTCATTGTCTTTTGAGCCAATGCTTCGCTTGTCTAGAACGAAACTAGGTAAAACTTTGACAGTAGAGGTTGCCAGTGGTGAACCCATTGTTCTTAATTCTGTTCTACGCAACTGCCAGTTGAACCTTAACGACCATCTTTTTCCTATTGACCTCACGCCTATGCAACTTGGAAGCTTCGATGTTATAGTGGGTATGGATTGGTTATCTAAGCATCGCGCAGAGATAGTTTGTTCTGAGAAGATTGTTCGTGTGCCGTTGTCGACATGCGAGATCCTGCAAGTTCGTGGTGAGAAGCCTGCCGGTGGTCTCAAACTCATGTCTTGTTTTAAAGCACGGAAGTATCTACGGAAGAACTATGTGGCTTTGTTAGCACATGTTACAGCAGATAAAGGCAAGGGTAAGCCTATTTCAGATATTCCTGTCGTTCGGGATTATTCTGAAGTTTTTCCTGAAGAGTTACCTGGTCTACCTCCAGCACGCCAAGTTGAGTTCCGTATTGATCTCGTACAGGTGCAAATCCTATTGCCAGAGCTCCATATCGTCTTGCACCGTCTGAGATGCAAGAGTTGTCTAAGCAGCTACAGGAACTCTCTGACAAAGGTTTTATCCGTACTAGCTTTTCACCTTGGGGTGCTCCCGTTCTCTTTGTCAAGAAGAAGGATGGATCTTTTAGGATGTGTATCGATTATCGTGAGCTTTACAAGCTTACCATCAAGAATCGATATCCCCTACCTCGCATTGATGATCTCTTTGATCAATTGCAAGGCGCTTCTTATTTTTCAAAGATTGATCTGCGATCTGGATATCATCAACTCCGTGTGCATGAAGAAGATATTCCCAAGACAGTGTTCCGTACTCGTTATGGGCATTATGAGTTCACAGTCATGCCATTCGGTTTGACTAATGCTCCTATTGTTTTCATGGACTTGATGAATAGGGTCTGCAAACCTTATTTGGATAAGTTCATCATTGTTTTCATTGATGACATTTTGATATATTCTAAGACGCGAGCTGATCACGAGCAGCATCTTCGTCTTACATTGGAACTCCTAAAGAAAGAGCAACTTTTCGCCAAATTCTCCAAGTGTGAATTCTGGCTTAAAGAAGTCCAATTTTTAGGACATATTGTCAACGAACAAGGTATTCATGTAGATCCCTCCAAGATCAGTGCGATTAAGGATTGGGATACACCTACTACTCCTACTGAAGTTCGTTCTTTTCTTGGTCTTGCTGGTTATTATCGACGCTTCATTGAAAATTTCTCAAAGATTGCAGTTCCTCTAACTGCTCTAACTCAGAAAAACAAACCCTTTGATTGGGGATTCAAGCAAGAGGAAGCGTTTCTGACTTTGAAACAAAAACTTTGCGACGCGCCTGTCCTAACTTTGCCTGAGGGCAATGATGATTTCATCGTTTATTGCGATGCATCTAAATTGGGTCTTGGCTGCGTCCTAATGAAAAGAAACAAAGTCATAGCATACGCATCGAGACAGTTGAAGATACATGAGAAGAACTACACCACTCATGATCTTGAGTTGGGTGCAGTTGTCTTCGCTCTTAAGATTTGGAGACATTATTTGTACGGCACAAAATGTGTGGTTTTCAAGGACCACAAAAGTCTTCAGCATATCTTCAATCAGAAAGAACTCAACATGAGGCAGCGGCGTTGGGTGGAGCTTCTAAACGTCTATGACTGCGAGATTCGCTACCATCCTGGTAAGGCGAATGTCGTGGCCGATGCTTTGAGTCGCAAGGAACGTACTAAGCTTCATTATGTTCGTTTCCAATCTGTTATTCAAGCTCAATCCGATATCCAAGCCCGTATTTCTCAGGCTCAACAATCTTGTGTTTCACAAGATTTGATGGATAAGGAATTTCCTTATCACATAACTCCTGCTCTAGAACTGAAGGACAATGGATCGTATTACTTCATGGACCGTTTGTGGGTCCCGAGCCAAGATAATCTTCGTACCCTGCTTATGGATGAAGCTCATAAGTCTCGTTATTCTATTCATCCTGGCTCAGATAAGATGTATAAGGATCTTCGTATTCAGTATTGGTGGCCTGGTATGAAGAAAGACATTGCCTTATACGTATCCAAATGCCTTACTTGTCTTAAGGTTAAGGATGAACATCAGCGTCCTTCCGGATTATTGGAGCAACCGGAAATCCCAGTTTGGAAATGGGAAAACATTACTATGGATCTCATAACTAAACTCCCGCGCACAAAGAAAGGTCACGATGCCATCTGGGTAGTTGTTGATCGTCTTACTAAATCAGCGCATTTCTTGCCAATCCGTGAGGATTTTTCGGCTGACAAACTTGCTCAAATCTATGTGGATGAAATTGTAGCTCGACATGGTGTTCCTTTGAACAGCATTTCTGACAGAGATGCTCGTTTCACTTCTCACTTTTGGAGAACCATGCAATCTGCTATGGGATCCCAACTTAATCTAAGCACAGCTTATCATCCACAAACGGATGGTCAATCTGAAAGAACAATCCAGACACTGGAGGATATGCTTAGAGCTTGTGTGATCGATTTTGGTGGTAGTTGGGATTCACATCTTCCGTTGATTGAATTCTCCGATAACAACAGTTATCACTCCAGCATCAACATGGCTCCTTTCGAGGCTCTCTATGGTCGAAAATGTCGTTCACCAGTCTGCTGGAATGAGATCGGCGAGGCTCAACTTACTGGACCTGCCCTCATTTTAGAAACAACAGATAAGGTAAAGAAAGTTCGTGAAAACCTTCAGACAGCTAGAAGCCGTCAAAAGAGTTACGCGGACCTAAAACGCAAGCCCTTTGTGACACTTCGGATTTTCCCGGACAACCTTTCGATGTAACATGTGTGTACGTAAACTATTAAGTGAAAAATTATGAATTGCTTGTTATTACGTGTTGGGTGCATATGTGTACGTATAGATATATGTATATATATGTGTGAGATATGTATGAGCCGAAACCTCAACCCGACCCGAGACCCGGAGTGGTCTCGAGTGAACAATGAACGTGGGCCGGTTTGGGCCGGTTAGGGCCTTGCGACCGAGAACCCAACCCGGAAACCCCTAAGCCCACTTGTGACATTATATAAACCAACCCTCCCCTCCCTTAACCATTTTTACAACACTCTCCCTCACTCACTCCTTCTTCCTCACTAAACCCCAAAACCCTAGCAAACCAAGATCACTTTCTCACCCTCTCATCTCTCTCGGATCTAACGGTAGCATCAAGGCTCTCGGATTCTAGCTCGAGATCATCATTTGGAGCTTGGTTCATTGATTCCTTGTACCCCTACTTCCAACCGGTTAGCATGAATATCTTCATAGTTGTTTTGCTTGTTTGTGCTTGATTGTTGATGTTGTTGCTATAAAATGCTTGTTTGATGATAAAAGTGGTTGCTTGAAATGATTTTGTGTCTTAATGAAAATGATCCGATTTTGTGTTAAATGGTTTTTGTTATTCGATTAGTGCTAGATGCTTGTTTGGATGATTTTGGCCATGATATGCATGATTTGCTTGATCTTATGAGTTTTGATTGATGATGAAACATGCTAGGCTGGGAACCGAAAATAATGATACCGATTATGCTCATTTATGTTAAAACAGATTTGTGTTAAATATGTGTTCTTTGATCTTAGTTTTTCCCTATAAAGAACTTATGATTTTGTGCTTAAAAGATGAATATTATGAATGTTATGATGAACAGTTTGAATGCCATGAAATATTTTGAATATGTTTGTTTAATCTGTTTTGATGGCAAGATAGACAAGAAAACATGTTTAGTGGGCATGGTACACAAATTACATGAAAATGCAATATCATTGGATAGTACACTGCACAGGTTCTAGAATATTGGCTGCACGTAATCACGGTTGCGAGTCGCAACCTTTGGTTGCTACTCGAGACCACATCAAGCTTTGTCGAGACCTCCCGGTTGCGAGTCGCAATCAACGCGTATCGAATCCGGTTGCGAGTCGTAACCACTGCTGCTAAGTCGGAACCGCTAGTTGCGAGTCGTAACCTCTGGTTGCGACTCGTAACCAAAACGTGATGAACCGAGACCTCGGTTGCGAGTCGTAACCTCGGTTGCGAGTCGCAACCACCCTTGTCTCGACTGGGCTTTTTGGTGTTATTGGGCTTTGACTGTTGGGCTTACTGTTGACTGGGCTGCATGTTTGTTACTGCTGATTATATGTTAGGGCTGACCCAATGACCCAACTGTTTGTGTTTTCGCATGTTATACGTGTTTGCTATGTGTATTGCCATACGTGTTCGCTATGTGTTTACTTGTACCCGACTTGACCCATATTCGGTAACCATGTTAGGACGTGGTGACCAACATACTTGACCGGGTAAAAATATCTACCGAGCAACCCAAGGTGAGTTCACAACTTAAAAGCATGCGTCCCGGTGGTTGGGGACACGAGACTAAAACAACCCTATCCCCTTGTAAAGGGGATACCATTTACATTCCTTCCCTAGTTACTGGGAACAAACTTACTTTTCCTTCCCTTGTATTGGGGAAACCTTTTAGTTAATTACTGTTTATACGGAATGCAACCAAACGGCACTAAACGAAACTCTATCACTCAAGTCCCTACTACATAATATCGATTAGTCGTCGGGGCCAGGCGAACGGCTTATTAGTTGATAGCGCTATTTAGGTCTTACCAACCTCACACCGTGCCATGGTATGGGATCGGTCGTGAACTAATGTACTCAGGCATCCGTCAATGATGATAGAACATTGACATCGGGGCATCCTGCGGAAACGCAAACGGTTACCTAGTGTTCGGTATTGGAAAAACAGTTTAGTCGCTAACTTTTGGGGTAGCTCCCCATGGCATGTATAAACGGATAAATTAACTGGCGAAACAAGTTTTTGGTAATTAAAACTGGGCAACTAGTGAACTCACTCAGCATTATTGTTGACCCCCCTTACTGCATGCTTTGCAGGTGGCCAGTGACTGGAGCAGCTGCTTGGGATGTGTAGTGGTCGTCTGCCTGTGTGTTGGGCATTTATCATGCTTACCTTATGAACATTGTTTAAAACTGTTTACTTATGCTTCCGCTACTTATTACTGTTTGAACTTGAAACCTTAAACTCTGAACTTGATATTTGCTAATCTTATGGTTAGTAAGTATTACTTTTTGTTATCAACTAAATTAGTCAGTATAATTGGTGGCTGGATCCTGGTCAGTCACGCCCTCGAAGCGGGTGTCATCCGCAGGTGGAATTTGGGGGTGTGACAGATTGGTATCAGAGCCATTGGTTATAGTGAACTTGGTTTTAAAAATGGGAAAAATCTTTTTGAGAAAACCAGACTATAACCCGTGACTCGTGACGACACTACACTCCAAGTGCAAGGCTCGACTTATCTGACCTCATAGCTCGGACCCATATTTACTTGCTTATTTGCCTTATGCTTTCTGCTTTACTATACATACTAATTTGCCTGATTAGATAGATATGCCTTCTCTCTTCTATCTCTTTCTCGCTATATTACGACACCACACTCATACTATGTTTCCTGGTTATGAAGACAATGAGTGGACGCGGACGAGGAAACGTCAACATGACTCAGGCTCAGTTCACTAACCTGCTCAACACGGTGGCTGCAGCTTTCGCAGCTCACCCTATAGGTAAGCTCGTTGTTTTAGGATGTTTAGATCCTACCGCCACATCGTCTTTTCGCCTCTAAACCTATTTCGCATTCACTCCTCACAACAGGTCAGCCTGCGCCTGTGCAACCACGTGTTTGTACCTTCAAGACCTTCATGGATTGCAAGCCTCTTCCGTTCAGTGGCACTGAGGGTGCCATAGGTCTTCTACACTGGATCGAGAAGGTCGAAGCTGTCTTCGCTGTCTGCGAGTGTCCCCCTGCTAATTGGGTGAAGTTTGCTACTGGTACTCTAGAGGGAAGCGCACTTTCATGGTGGAAGGCGCAAATTCAAATGCTTGGTTTGGAGACTGCTAACGCTACTGCATGGGAAGATTTTAAGGATATGATCAAGGAAGAGTACTGTCACAGGGATGACATCCACAAACTCGAGGACGAGTACTATGAACTCAAGATGGTTGGGTCTGAGATTGAGACCTACACCAAGCTGTCCAACGACTATGCTGCTCTTTGTCCAAACATGTCCCGCCCCATGTACCGAAGGATCGAATTGTACATCAAGGGTTTAGTCCCAGAAATCAGGAGCCATGTAACCTCGGCCAACCTCACTGCCATACAGCCCGTGGTTCGTCTTGCCCACAAACTCACTAACCAGGCTGTGGAGGAGGGCAGGTTGCCCAAAAGGATCAGTGCTGCGGAAGGAAGTTCTAGTGATGGTAAACGAAAGTGGGATGGAAATCAGGGCAAAGATGCTAACTCTACTCAGGCCCCAGCTCAGCAAAGGAAAACTGACAACAACAAGGGCACTCAGCAACAGGGTGGCTACCGGGGAAGCTACCCCAAGTGCAACAAGTGTAACAGGCACCACAATGGGGCATGTAACAAGGGTCAGTGTCAGCGATGCCACAAGATGGGGCACGACGCCAAGGATTGTAGGAGTCAGTTCCCAGCAAGGCAGAATCAGCAACAACCTCAACAGCAACAGCAGCAGGGAAACAACCGGGCATGTTTTAAATGTGGGGCAACAGGGCACATGCGAAAGGATTGCCCTGAACTGAATCAGAATCGCAACAACAATCAAGGAGCTGGGAACAATGAGCAAAACAACAATGCTGGGAATGCAAGGGGAAGAGCTTTCGTGATTGGAGCTGGAGAAGCGAGGAACGACCCCAACGTCGTGCCGGGTAAGTTCCTACTTGATGATCGTTATGTTTCTGTGTTATTTGATTCCGGTGCCGATGCCAGTTATGTATCCCTTCGCATTAGTAAGAAACTTAAGCACTCGCCTGCATTATTAAGTTCTAAGCACATCGTCGAGATAGCTAATGGTAAGAACATCGAGGCCACGCACATGATCCACGACTGCACACTAGAATTGTCTGGCCACACGTTTAGTATCGATCTTTTCCCTGTCAAACTTGGAAGCTTCGACGTCGTCATTGGTATGGATTGGTTATCCAAGCATCGTGCTGAGATCCTCTGTCAAGAGAAAGCGGTTCGTATTCCTCGCCGTTCTGGCCAACCCCTCATCGTCCAAGGCAACAAAGGTGGAGAAGTCACAGGCATTATCTCGCTTTTAAAAGCCCAGAAGTGTTTGCAAAAAGGGCACACCGCTATCCTAGCACTTGTCACCGACACTCACGAAAAGGAAAAGAAGATTGAAGATTTTCCTGTAGTACGAGACTACCCCGAGGTATTTCCTGAGGAACTACCTGGACTCCCTCCCCACCGTCAGGTCGAATTCCAAATCGAGCTAGCTCCCGGAGCAGCACCCATAGCTCGTGCACCGTACCGTCTAGCCCCTGCAGAACTGAAAGAACTCTCTACACAACTACAGGAACTTTTGGATAAAGGATTTATCCGTCCCAGTTCATCACCCTGGGGAGCCCCAGTACTCTTTGTTAAGAAAAAGGATGGCACATTCCGAATGTGCATCGACTATCGTGAGCTGAACAAGGTTACCATCAAGAATCGTTACCCTCTCCCGCGCATCGACGACCTGTTCGATCAGCTGCAAGGATCGAGCTACTATTCTAAGATTGACCTGCGATCAGGCTATCATCAGCTGAGAGCCCGTAATGAAGACATCTCTAAGACTGCATTCAGGACTCGTTATGGTCATTACGAGTTCCTCGTTATGCCTTTTGGAATGACTAACGCACCTGCGGTTTTCATGGATCTCATGAACCGAGTGTGCAAGCCTTACCTCGACAAATTCGTGATTGTGTTTATCGACGACATCCTGATTTATTCGAAAAGTCAAGAGGAGCATGAACAACACCTACGCCTTATTCTGGAACTCCTGCGCAACGAGCAGCTGCACGCCAAATTCTCTAAATGTGACTTCTGGCTTCGAGAAGTCCATTTCCTCGGCCATGTAGTTAACAAGGATGGAATTCACGTCGACCCCGCTAAGATCGAATCGATAAAGAACTGGCCTACGCCTAAGACTCCCACTGAAGTTCGCCAATTCTTGGGTTTGGCAGGCTACTACCGTAGATTCATTCAGGGATTCTCAAAAAATTGCACAACCCCTCACTATACTCACTCAGAAAGGCGTCGCCTACAAGTGGAATGAAGCACAGGAATCCGCTTTTCAGAGGCTTAAGGATAACCTCTGTAGCGCTCCTATTCTCTCGTTGCCTGAAGGCACTGACGACTTTGTGGTTTACTGCGATGCGTCTATCCATGGGCTCGGTTGCGTGTTAATGCAACGCGAGAAAGTTATCGCTTACGCCTCTCGACAACTCAAGACACACGAAAGGAACTACACGACGCATGACTTGGAACTGGGAGCAGTGATCTTTGCTCTTAAGATATGGAGACATTACCTGTACGGTACCAAGTGCACCATTTACACCGATCACAGGAGTCTCGAGCATATCTTTAGGCAAAAGGAATTGAACATGAGACAACGTCGATGGGTCGAACTCTTGAATGACTACGAATGCGCCATCAAGTACCATCCGGGCAAGGCCAATGTAGTGGCAGACGCCCTCAGTCGAAAGGACACTATACCGAAGCGCGTGCGAGCACTGCAACTTACCATCCAGTCTAACCTCCCTACCCTGATCCGAAATGCTCAAGTTGAAGCATTAAAACCGGAAAACATCAGGGCTGAGTCTCTGCGAGGATCGAGACAACGACTAGAACAGAAAGAAGATGGTGCTTACTATGTAGCAGGGCGCATTTGGGTCCCTCTCTATGGAGATTTACGTGAACTCGTGATGGACGAAGCCCACAAGTCCCGCTACTCAGTACATCCTGGTTCGGACAAGATGTACCACGACTTGAAGACTACATATTGGTGGCCTGGTATGAAGGTCCACATAGCAGCATACGTCAGCAAATGTTTGACTTGCGCAAGAGTCAAAATAGAATACCAGAAGCCAGCAGGTCTACTCCAACAACCAGAAATCCCGAAATGGAAATGGGAGCAAATTTCCATGGACTTTGTTACAGGATTACCTAGGTCTCAACGCGGAAATGATACTATTTGGGTAATAGTAGATCGATTGACCAAGTCCGCGCACTTTCTGGCTATTAAGGAAACAGACAAGTTTTCTACCTTGCCGGAAATTTACTTAAAGGAAGTAGTTTCGAGACACGGGGTGCCAACCTCAATTATTTCCGACCGAGACGCTCGTTTTACTTCGGAATTGTGGCAAGCTATGCACAAATCCTTTGGCTCACGCTTGGACATGAGCACCGCATATCACCCGCAAACGGATGGACAGTCTGAACGCACCATCCAAACCCTAGAAGACATGCTTAGAGCGTGTGTGATCGATTTTGGCAAGAACTGGGAGAAGCATCTACCGCTAGTAGAGTTCTCCTACAACAACAGCTACCACACTAGTATTCAGGCAGCACCTTTTGAGGCATTGTACGGTCGTAAATGCCGGTCACCTCTCTGCTGGGCGGAAATCGGTGATAGTCAAATCACGGGCCCAGAGATGGTGGTAGATACAACGGAAATGATTGCCCAGATCAAACAACGCATGGCGGCAGCTCGTGACCGTCAGAAGAGTTACGCTGATAAGCGTAGGAAACCATTGGAATTCCAGGTCGGTGACCGGGTTCTACTTAAAGTCTCACCCTGGAAGGGTGTGGTCCGCTTTGGTAAACGGGGCAAGCTTAATCCGCGATATATCGGACCATTCGAAATTACCGAGAAAATTGGTAAGGTTGCTTATAGATTGAACCTGCCTGAGGAACTGAGTGCGGTACACAACGTATTTCACGTATCTAACCTGAAGAAGTGTTTGTCGGATGAAACACTTGTGATTCCTTTCAAGGAACTAACTATTGATGAACAGCTACACTTTACTGAGGAACCGATTGAAATCACTGATCGAGAGATCAAAATCCTCAAACGTAGCCAGATACCTCTTGTACGAGTCCGTTGGAACTCGCGACGCGGCCCAGAGTATACCTGGGAGCGGGAAGACCAGATGAAGCACAAGTATCCCCAGTTGTTCCCACACGAAAACCCCAGCACTGAAGCTACAGCCGAATTTCGGGACGAAATTCCAAACTAACGGGGGGATGATGTGACACCCCGTTGAAACGCTTTCACTTACACTAGCTTGACAGTGGCTGCCTTAACTTTCGGGACGAAAGTTCCTAAAACTTGGGGATAATATGACACTTCGGATTTTCCCGGACAACCTTTCGATGTAACATGTGTGTACGTAAACTATTAAGTGAAAAATTATGAATTGCTTGTTATTACGTGTTGGGTGCATATGTGTACGTATAGATATATGTATATATATGTGTGAGATATGTATGAGCCGAAACCTCAACCCGACCCGAGACCCGGAGTGGTCTCCAGTGAACAATGAACGTGGGCCGGTTTGGGCCGGTTAGGGCCTTGCGACCGAGAACCCAACCCGGAAACCCCTAAGCCCACTTGTGACATTATATAAACCAACCCTCCCCTCCCTTAACCATTTTTACAACACTCTCCCTCACTCACTCCTTCTTCCTCACTAAACCCCAAAACCTTAGCAAACCAAGATCACTTTCTCACCCTCTCATCTCTCTCGGATCTAACGGTAGCATCAAGGCTCTCGGATTCTAGCTCGAGATCATCATTTGGAGCTTGGTTCATTGATTCCTTGTACCCCTACTTCCAACCGGTTAGCATGAATATCTTCATAGTTGTTTTGCTTGTTTGTGCTTGATTGTTGATGTTGTTGCTATAAAATGCTTGTTTGATGATAAAAGTGGTTGCTTGAAATGATTTTGTGTCT
The DNA here is from genome assembly GCF_002127325.2 of Helianthus annuus. Classification (NCBI taxonomy): domain Eukaryota; kingdom Viridiplantae; phylum Streptophyta; class Magnoliopsida; order Asterales; family Asteraceae; genus Helianthus; species Helianthus annuus. Next base: position 80,519,126 of record NC_035448.2, read on the forward strand.
TAATGAAAATGATCCGATTTTGTGTTAAATGGTTTTTGTTATTCGATTAGTGCTAGATGCTTGTTTGGATGATTTTGGCCATGATATGCATGATTTGCTTGATCTTATGAGTTTTGATTGATGATGAAACATGCTAGGCTGGGAACCGAAAATAATGATACCGATTATGCTCATTTATGTTAAAACAGATTTGTGTTAAATATGTGTTCTTTGATCTTAGTTTTTCCCTATAAAGAACTTATGATTTTGTGCTTAAAAGATGAATATTATGAATGTTATGATGAACAGTTTGAATGCCATGAAATATTTTGAATATGTTTGTTTAATCTGTTTTGATGGCAAGATAGACAAGAAAACATGTTTAGTGGGCATGGTACACAAATTACATGAAAATGCAATATCATTGGATAGTACACTACACAGGTTCTAGAAGATTGGCTGCACGTAATCACGGTTGCGAGTCGCAACCTTTGGTTGCTACTCGAGACCACATCAAGCTTTGTCGAGACCTCCCGGTTGCGAGTCGCAATCAACGCGTATCGAATCCGGTTGCGAGTCGTAACCACTGCTGCTAAGTCGGAACCGCTAGTTGCGAGTCGTAACCTCTGGTTGCGACTCGTAACCAAAACGTGATGAACCGAGACCTCGGTTGCGAGTCGTAACCTCGGTTGCGAGTCGCAACCACCCTTGTCTCGACTGGGCTTTTTGGTGTTATTGGGCTTTGACTGTTGGGCTTACTGTTGACTGGGCTGCATGTTTGTTACTGCTGATTATATGTTAGGGCTGACCCAATGACCCAACTGTTTGTGTTTTCGCATGTTATACGTGTTTGCTATGTGTATTGCCATACGTGTTCGCTATGTGTTTACTTGTACCCGACTTGACCCATATTCGGTAACCATGTTAGGACGTGGTGACCAACATACTTGACCGGGTAAAAATATCTACCGAGCAACCCAAGGTGAGTTCAAAACTTAAAAGCATGCGTCCCGGTGGTTGGGGACACGAGACTAAAACAACCCTATCCCCTTGTAAAGGGGATACCATTTACATTCCTTCCCTAGTTACTGGGAACAAACTTACTTTTCCTTCCCTTGTATTGGGGAAACCTTTTAGTTAATTACTGTTTATACGGAATGCAACCAAACGGCACTAAACGAAACTCTATCACTCAAGTCCCTACTACATAATACCGATTAGTCGCCGGGGCCAGGCGAACGGGTTATTAGTTGATAGCGCTATTTAGGTCTTACCAACCTCACACCGTGCCATGGTATGGGATCGGTCGTGAACTAATGTACTCAGGCATCCGTCAATGATGATAGAACATTGACATCGGGGCATCCTGCGGAAACGCAAACGGTTACCTAGTGTTCGGTATTGGAAAAACAGTTTATGTCACACCCCGACCACGTGGAACATACAAAACGTGGCGGAAACGTCAGGGAGTGTTGTAACAGAATCAATTGTTTCAAATCCATGGCAAATGAAGTTTCGTTTTATAAATCAAACATGAAAGTTTACATTGTCTAAACAAGAAACAAAGTGTACATAACATAAATTAACTAGTTCTTGTCTCGTTTTAAGTCACTAAGGCACAGGTCCGCCTAAGTATGTCTTGATAAGTCCTATGCATCATCTCCTGAAAACACATGTGAAAATAGGTACGTCAGCATAAAAATGCCTGTGAGATACATTGGTTTTGTGAAAACGGAATTCATGACTTGAGTTTGAGAAAATGTTTAGTCATGAACCTCGTATTTTGCTTTGTCTTGTAAATCATTTGAAAAACGGTAAGATCAAATGGTATGTATAAATAAGAGAACAATGCATTGTTAACTGAATAACCATGTAAAAAAAAGAGTTTGTATAAGATTTGTTGTTTGTAAGTCAATGTCTTGTGAAAAGCGTGTTATTTGTATAAAATGTTCTATGTTTCAAATTGAAATGATTCAAATAACGTTACGATATGTAATACCATACAAACACTTATATATAGGAAGTACCAGCGGCGTATCCACCATGCTTGTATCATATTACACATGCCTCGTTACTTAAATCACTTACTCAAACCAAACCATCAAGATGAAATGTTTAACAACGGTAGAAATGTTCATGTATAGTCAAATGTCTATTGTCAAATGTAATCCATGTCTACGGATACAACTGGTTTACACGGTTCAATGGTTACAGACGGTTCATGAAATCAAAGGGGTAAGACGGTTCACATAGTCAAATGGTTACAACGGTTCAAAATGTAGTGTAATGTGTGCATATGCTGGATGAGCATATGCAACAGAAATGCAATGTGAAACAATGTACTACGTGTGCACACAATGGGCGTACGTAGCATGAAATGTATTGTAGAGTACAACGGTTCAAAATGTAGTATACTGTGTTCATATGCTGGATGAGCATATGCAACAGATATGCAATGTGAAACAATGTACTACGTATGCACACAATGGGCGTACGTAGCATGAAATGTATTGTAGAGTACAACGGTTCAAAATGTAGAATAATGTGTTCATATGCTGGATGAGCATATGCAACAGATATGCAATGTGAAACAATGTACTACGTATGCACACAATGGGCGTACGTAGCATGAAATGTGATGTAAAGCAATGTACTAAGTACGCACACAATGGGCATACATAGCATAAACACAATGAAATCATGTACTATATATGTACTATCGAACATAGCAGTATATGATGAGAAAACCGGAAAGCATGAAGTAGCAAGTAGGCACATGTGTTTCACCCCAAAACAGTTTGGAAAACAGTAAAAGAGGGGTTCAATGTACTCACCTGAGATTGCTTTGGAGTTCTTGTATAATAACCAGATAATGCTAAAGATCACGGGATATCAAACGGCACCTAATAGGTAGCTATGTTAATATACCGGACCAAATCGGAAGGATCGGATAGTACGCGGGTTCGTAAACCAAACGAGTATGGAGACTCGTGTAATATGGTTTAACAAAGCCTACATACTAAAATGAAACTTAACCTAAGTGCTTACGGTCCATCACGACCTGTTTAGGTAGCTTATGCTACCTTACGCGTCATTCGCGTAGAACGCGTCTGGAACGCCTAACATCGTGACCACAAGGTATAACCTCGGAAGGTTATAGCTATGGTCACCTAATGTGTTTGGTCGGATCCTAATGATCGACCAAATGGGTCGGGTTCGAAAGTATAAGCGATTGTTTAGATCGCTTACCTTACGACCCTATATAAGCACTATACTAAAAGTGACGAGCTAAGCATGTTAGAACATGCTTAACTAAGTTTTGAAAACAGCTTTGGCATCAAAACAAACGGCTTTGATGTTCACGAGTAGTTTGGTTACAAAATACGCGAGAATGTGCATTTTGGCCGAAACTACGACTCGTCACTGAGCCTAGATAACGTGGTCATCAGTAGGTATAGTCACTACGGACTATAACCATCGTGATCACGCTCACGTTATGAAGTTCCATGAACTTCGCATCGATCATAAGCTGGTCAATGCAGAAAGTCAACAAAACGTTGACTTTCGGACTCGAAAAGCGAATAAAAGAACGAAAGAAGACTTACGGAGGGTCCCCGAATGCTAATCTAGACCAAAATGGCTCAGGTATGAAACAATGGTTCCAACTTAGAGCCTTTAGATCAGATTGTGTGGGTTTTGGAACAAAGGGGAGGGTATTTATAGGAAAAGTGGAACCGTTAGGATCGTTTATCGAATATCGTGCCACGATCGGGTGCGTACACTTGTCAAAAATGTGGTGGTTACTGAAAATGGCCTTTGGCCTTTGATTGGGTGTAAGGGCATTGCCCCTTGATCGAACGAAAGGCCAACTGCATTGATTAGAAACATTGAATCTGGTCTGACAGTCTCACGCGGCCCGCCTCAACATTTAGGCAAAACTCACACGGGCCGCCTGAAGCTTCTGATCTGCACATACTTTCAAAAATGGCAGTTTTGGTCCCTGTTGCGCATTTAAGCCATTTCCGACACTTCTAAGGCCCGTAAAGCCAACTTTAAGGCCCTAAAATGATGCCTAAACATTGTGGACATGAAACATGCTCAAAAATGTTCCGGATGTTGGTTCGTTTGGCCGTACGATCGCGATGTTCGCTTAATTACGACGGAATGCGCATAAGCGCGAAAGACGATCCAAATGACGCGACGAATGGATTTTTCTCATGCCAAACACTAAGGCATAATATAAGGGTGCTTACATAAATTTTTGGATGTCCGGATGTATTCAGAACGTAAGTTATGCGCGAAAGTGCAAACTTGTGCACTTTTTGACACTTTTAGTCCCTGAATGATCCAAAAGTTTGTTTTAGCATACCAAACACCTCAAAGCCTATTTCTAAGCTATGTAAAGGATATTTAGGGTATGTTTAACTTATGGACATGTTCCGGAATGTTCGTTACAGTTCAAATTGGCATACTTTCGCAGTTTGTCAAGTTTAGTCCCTGTAAGCGAATTAACTTGTTTTTGCTATACCAAAGCCTTCGAAACTTATTTCTAAGTTATGTAAAGGTTATTTAAGGTATGTTGAGTATATGTTGATGTTCCGGAGTATTTGTCGCATTAAACTGAGTACGTTTACGCACCAGTTTGCGTATAATGCTCTAGAAAGCAATGTAGAGTTTGAAATTGAACAATAATTGATATGTGCAAAACATACACATATTTATACAAGATCCCAAGTATGAAATACAATATTTCATCAGCTTGGTATTTGTTTGATGGTCGCGGTGACACAGGTGTCACAGTCTCCCCTACTTTAGGAAATTTCGTCCCGAAATTTATTCGTAGGAGTCTATTTTTGACTTTGCCAAATAACCACCAGCGATATGTAAGGCAATATCCTGTCATTTCCTTAACGGTCATTCCTCAGAAACGAATATGAACAGACGGAGTCATTTTCCTCAACGAGTATTCTTCGGAAATGGAAATGACGAAATAAGCAAACGGATGTTCATTTTCTCAATGGACAAATCGTCAGAAACGAAAATGAACTAACGGAGTCATCTTCAACGGTTGCTTCCTCGGAGTTGGAAATGAAGGATTTCACAACGGATATTCATTTCCTCAACGGATAAATCTTCAGAAACGAAAATGAACAGACGGAGTCATTTTCAACGGTTGCTTCCACAGAGTTGGAAATGAAGGATTACACAACGGATATTCATTTCCCCAAAGGATAAATCGTCAGAAACGAAAATGAACTAACGGAGTCATTTTCAACAGTTGCTTCATCAGAATTGGAAATGAAGGATTACACAACGGATATTCATTTCCCCAACGGATAAATCGTCAGAAACGAAAATGAACTAACGGAGTCATTTTCAACGGTTGCTTCATCAGAATTGGAAATGAAGGATTACACAACGGATATTCATTTCCCCAACGGATAAATCGTCAGAAACGAAAATGAACTAACGGAGTCATTTTCAACGGTTGCTTCATCAGAATTGGAAATGAAGGATTACACAACGGATATTCATTTCCTCAACGGATAAATCTTCAGAAACAAAAATGAACTAACAGTGTCATCTTCAACGGTTGCTTCCTCAGAGTTGGAAATGAATAGGGTTAACTCTAGACACATGAAAGAACTTGCTGTGATTTATGTGCACTAAATTCCATAATTATGTATGCATCCATAATTACGTAATCCCTTGCACAGTCCGCACAGTTTGTTTTGTAATGTTTTGGGGAAGGATATCAAACTTGTGATGAGGGTGACTAGACTTCCATCGGTTCCTTTTAATTAGATCGACAGGGGATCTTCTTAGTTAGGCCACCAAAGAGTCCTTTCAGCTATATCATCACATGATATCCTTATCCAGATTTTTGGATGAATCTGTTTAACTAGACCACTCAAGGGTCTAATTATGAAGTAGTACTTTATAATCCGAGGGACTTAACTATAACATAGAAGTCCATTGAGGATTTTAAGTAATACCCTTGGGTATCCTACGATGAATCTCTTGTACAAGGATATGTAAGATTCTACGAGGATTTGGATAGCATAATTTGGATCACACAACAACACATAAGGGAACACATAAGCACAAAGTCACATACTTGTTTAACTTGATCATAATTTGTTTTTAACTTGTTATTGATTGAATACGGATATGGAAACCAATCGACGGGTCTCAATGTTCACTAGAATCTATCTGAGAATATAGGAAGATCTCCCAAAATTTGATTTTTGATTACAAGGAATCACCACATTCGAATTAAGGTATACAACAATTAAGGACTTACGGGAAATCCTTAGGTACCCTATTAAGGATTTATAGTGGTACTTTGGGTATTCGTCATGTGTTGTAACATGCGCCTTGTACTTCGTTTCCTTAGAATAAACGGGTACTTAGGAATTTCGTGGAAGACGCAAGAGATCATAAGATGGGAGAATTTTGGGGGTAGTTTGTTCTTTAAGGAATACGGTTCCTTGATTGTCGGTATTGTAAGGGGGTATGTCGTTTATATATGTAACCACACAAATACATTGCAATGTAAATAAAAGTTTATTTATAAACAACGATAACAACGGTTTCTTGGACCTTGACAACAAAAGAAAATAATACATAAGACGTGATTATTTCTAAACGATGTTGTCTTCTTGTCAGTCAGATGCTTATCCCTGTGCTGGATTTGCATTAGCAAGCTTTGGGCAATTTCTTCGGAAATGACCCATCTCGCCACAGTTGAAACAAGAGCCTGGTAGAAAACGACCTTGAGCAGGATTGTTGCCAGCTTGGTTTGGCGCAGCTGCAGCTGGGCAGACTCTTGCTGTGTGGCCTATAAGTCCACAAGTTTGGCATTTGCGGCATTGTACATTGGCGTGATGATGGAGGCCACATTGGTTGCACAAAGGTGCAGTTCCATTGTATGGTTTTCTAGCAGGGGGTTGAGCTGGTTGGTTGGGGACGGCTTGACCATTGTGAGCGACCATGGCGAAGTTTTGAGAAGCCTTTCGCTTCTTTGACTTCTTAGGAGATTCAGTTTGTTCATCCATGGTCTTTGATTCCTCGATTGGCTTCTTGTCACCCTTTCGAAAAAGTTTATGCTTTTTGATCTGCGATTCAGTCAAGGTTGCAGATAGCTCAATGGCCTGACGGAGTGTGGTAGGGTTGCTACCAGTGACAATGTCTTGTACCGAGTCAGGCAGGCCATCGATGTACCTTTCGATAGCCTTGTCGAGTGGGGCGACATAGTCGGGCAAAGTAGACTCAACTCCTCAAACCTATCAGTATATGCCCTGTGTTCGCCACTATCTTGTTTTAAATCATCAAACTCCTTCTCCAACGCTCGTTGTTCATGACGAGGACAAAACTCTCTCATCATAAGAGCTCTCAGTTCAGCCCATGTTTGTGCTAGAGCAACATCTGCACCACGGTCTCTCATTACCCCATTCCACCATGTAAGAGCCCTCTTCTGAAACACACTCGAAGAAAACTCGACCTTGCGATTTTCCGGACACTGCACGTGGCGAAAGGTATTCTCGATGCTCTCGAACCATTGGAGAAGCCCAGTTGCTCCCTCAGAACCACTAAACTTGAGTGGTTTAGCCGAGTTAAAGCTCTTGAAATTGCATGTACCATTGTTGTTGTTGTTGGCTTGGTTCCATTGAGCAAAGAGATTTGGGAATTGAGCAGCCATCTGCTGCGCAATAATTTCTGCCAGCTCGGCAGTTGCTATCTGGTGTTCGCGTCGAGGAGGCATTCTAAAAGAGGAAAACATGAAAGGAAACAAATAAAATGGTATTGGGTAAGAATAGGATGTTACAATCACTGACCATAATCACGGTTGATGGTCACTTGTTTGAATCATGAAGCAAACAAACAACACCAAGACTGAATCAAAGCAAATAGATCCTTATAGTGTATCTCGAAGACATGCTCGCCTATAAGTGGACACTCACCCCAAGAGTTCCCAGGTAAGAGTGACTGGTCCGATTATGTGGATTTGTACGAACACTCTAACCTTAGACAGAAAACCCAGGGTACAGGCATTCACTCTTCCAGTTCGCACGTGTTCACACTAGTTAGGACCCAAAACATTGACGGGAGTTTTGAAAATTCAAAGGGGTTCAAAACCTTATAACAGAGGGTTCAAAACCTAGTAATCAATCATCCTAGAACAGATGATTGGTTTTCAAAGCGGTTTTGAAATTTATGTTCTTGTTGTGGTCGTCGCCTAAGAATTGGTGACGGTATTGTTTTGTGACTAAACGCAAGTAAACTCGCATTAGGGTCCTAGGAAGGTTATAGACTAGGTCAAAGCATTACTAATAACCTAATTCCCTATAACCATTGGCTCTGATACCAACTTTTCTGTCACACCCCGACCACGTGGAACATACAAAACGTGGCGGAAACGTCGGGGAGTGTTGTAACAGAATCAATTGTTTCAAATCCATGGCAAATGAAGTTTCGTTTTATAAATCAAACATGAAAGTTTACATTGTCTAAACAAGAAACAAAGTGTACATAACATAAATTAACTAGTTCTTGTCTCGTTTTAAGTCACTAAGGCACAGGTCCGCCTAAGTATGTCTTGATAAGTCCTATGCATCATCTCCTGAAAACACATGTGAAAATAGGTACGTCAGCATAAAAATGCCTGTGAGATACATTGGTTTTGTGAAAACGGAATTCATGACTTGAGTTTGAGAAAATGTTTAGTCATGAACCTCGTATTTTGCTTTGTCTTGTAAATCATTTGAAAAACGGTAAGATCAAATGGTATGCATAAATAAGAGAACAATGCATTGTTAACTGAATAACCATGTAAAAAAAAGAGTTTGTATAAGATTTGTTGTTTGTAAGTCAATGTCTTGTGAAAAGCGTGTTATTTGTATAAAATGTTCTATGTTTCAAATTGAAATGATTCAAATAACGTTACGATATGTAATACCATACAAACACTTATATATAGGAAGTACCAGCGGCGTATCCACCATGCTTGTATCATATTACACATGCCTCGTTACTTAAATCACTTACTCAAACCAAACCATCAAGATGAAATGTTTAACAACGGTAGAAATGTTCATGTATAGTCAAATGTCTATTGTCAAATGTAATCCATGTCTACGGATACAACTGGTTTACACGGTTCAATGGTTACAGACGGTTCATGAAATCAAAGGGGTAAGACGGTTCACATAGTCAAATGGTTACAACGGTTCAAAATGTAGTGTAATGTGTGCATATGCTGGATGAGCATATGCAACAGAAATGCAATGTGAAACAATGTACTACGTGTGCACACAATGGGCGTACGTAGCATGAAATGTATTGTAGAGTACAACGGTTCAAAATGTAGTATACTGTGTTCATATGCTGGATGAGCATATGCAACAGATATGCAATGTGAAACAATGTACTACGTATGCACACAATGGGCGTAAGTAGCATGAAATGTATTGTAGAGTACAACGGTTCAAAATGTAGAATAATGTGTTCATATGCTGGATGAGCATATGCAACAGATGTGACAACCCGAAACCTAGAACCTTCGTTGTGTCTTGATGCGATATACTTGTACGTTATGTGATTAGTTGAATGATTAAACTTAATGATAACGTGAACTTTTATGTGCTTTGTTTTGTGTGCATTGTATGTATATATGTATGTGTGTTATTGTGAACCGAGAACCCGACACGAAACAACAAGGACCCGACTCGAGACCATGTGGTCTCGAGTGAACCATAACCATTAGGCCGGTTTGGGCCTTTGGCCGGTTGGGCCATTGGGCCGAAAACCCTTAGCCGAAACCCATAGGGTGCACACACTTGGAACTTTGACTATAAATACACTACCTTAGTTAGTGTTACCATTTTGTTGAACATTACAACACACACTCTCCTACTTCTCTCTCTCACCTAAACTCTAGAACACAAACACACTCCACCATTCTTGGATCTTTGGACTTGGATCGGCTCACACACACACCCGGTTGGAAGCTTTTCACACACCCTCGAAACCCATAACCGGTTAGTGTTCTTAAATGCTTTGTTGAATGTTAGTGTGTTCATGTTATGTTTGTAAGATGAGATTATGTGACAATATGTTAAGATGAGTTATACTTAATGTTTTGAAAAGAAATCGGTTCATGAATGTTTCTTGTTATTAGTTGAACTATACATAAATATTTGATGATGAAAATGGGTTCATTGTATGTTAAAAAAGGTGAATGATGATATTGGTTGCATTTGGGTTTGATCCGAAAAGTTTGGGTATTTATACTAAGAAAAATCGGCTAATAAATATGGTTGTCAAGTAGGATGCATGCTAGTAAATTGTATCTTGATAGTTGTTCATGATTTTGGGTGAATAAGTGTTGTTTATGTTATGAAGAACTTGAATATATGCTTTGAATGTATGAAGAACACTTTGAATGATAGTTGAAGATTGAAAACCCTTGTGATTTTGATCCATCTTTGACTAATAACCTGATTAGGAAATATGTTAGTGGAATTCTATTGGTTATTTCCGGATTTGGGCCTGATTATACTGTACCATTAATCTGACCATCTGCATCAACACGTGAACTTGAAAACGACTGTTACCGACTCGCAATCACCCGGTTACGACTCGCAACCACAGCGTGATGACTCGAGACCACGCGGTTGCGACTCGCAACCATAACAGGACAAGCCGAAACCACAGGTTACGAGTCCCGTTGCGACTCGAGACCTCAGCATGATGAATCGAAACCATGGTTGCGACACCAGTTGCGACTCGCAACCATCCATGATCAACACACAGCATGACTCGAGACCATGCTTGCGAGTCCGGTTGCGACTCGAGACCACACTTTTGGGCCTTAGTTAATGGGCCAGACTGATGGGCTTCTGTGTTAACTGCTTTTACGTGTTTGGGCCTAAGTAGTTGGGCTGAACTTGTGAACCGTATGTGCTTCTATTGACTGTTAACTGTTACTGCTAAACGTGCTTGCCAAACGTGTTGAACATTTGTACACTACTTGGTTCGAATCTGATTATACGTGATATCCGTGTTAGGACGTTATTGACTACTTGCGACTTGATTGACTTTCTGTGTTTGACTGCCGAGCAAACCAAGGTGAGTTCACACCCTTTACAAAGCATGGGATTCCCTGGGTTGGGAACGGGGTTAAGGAACATGGTTCCTCGTCTACCTTGGGTAGGACGTCAGTGGTTCAGGAATGTAATTCCTCGTCCGGATGGACGGATAAACGTACTAGACTAAAACTCTATCACGAAGTCCCTCCTTTTTGTATCGACTAATCGCCGGGCCAATGGCGAGCGGGTCATTAGTTAGATAGCGCTATTTAGGTCTGACAAGCCTCACACCGTGCCGCAGAGGACGGGCGTGAACTAATGGATCTGGGGCACGTCAATGATGATAGACATTGATGTTTTCAGGGCACATAAACATGACTACAGTCAGCAATCGATACGGTAACGAGTCTAGTATACACATGGGGTAGCCCCCACGGCTGGAGAGCCAGATGATGTACATGGGGTAGCCCCCACGGCCGGAGTGCCGGAGTAACTGGGAATGAACTGGTCACGTTTTAAAAACTATGGGGTAACCCCCACGGCAGGATGCCAGATAAAGTAAACTGTTTTCGAAAACAACTAAAACGAACGCCCACCCGTGAACTCACTCAACTAGTTGTTGACTCGTTACTACATGCTTTGCAGGACCATAGGTACTGAGCTGGAGCTTGCATGGAGGAGGATCGTTGTGGGACAGGGATTGCTACATGTTATGTTAAAACTTGAAAACTTTTGGAACTTATGTTATAACTTTGAACTTATGCTTCCGCTTGCAACTTAACTTGTTTGTTTTGAAACACCAATTGTGATGGTTAAACTTTTATAACTACTTATATGCTTGTTCAGTATGATTGGTGGCTGGATCCTGGTCAGTCACGCCCTCGGAGCGGGCGTTATCCGCAGGTGGATTTTGGGGGTGTGACAGATTGGTATCAGAGCCATTGGTTATAGTGAACTTGGTTTTAATAAAGGAGAAACGTTTTTGTTAAAACCAGACTATAACCGGTATAGCGCTCGACGGTCCACAACGACACTTCGCTCCTCATGCAAGGCTCGACGTTCTAGGTAATATGATGTATGTATATTGCCTACTTGTTAGTTGCGTAGTACACTGCTCATGGTATGCTTGATTAGTATAACTACTGTTATTTGAACACGTGCGTGCTTACTCTGTCCTACTATCGTGCTTTCGCGAACCTCTCTCACACGTATTACTCTTGTTATGAAGAACCATGTCTGGACGCGTTAACATGACACAAGCCCAGTTGACGGCTTTGATCAACGAACGAGTTGCCGCAGCGCTCGCAGCTGCACACGCAGGAGGTATATCCTGCAGTCCGAAATTGTTCTAGGATCATTTGGATCCTACTCTCGTGAACCAACCTTTGTGTTTAGTCTCTGTCTTTTCTTTCACCTACCTTAGGTCAGTATGCTCAGGCACCGGTGTGCACTTTTAAGACCTTTATGGACTGTCGACCCACGACTTTTAGCGGCACTGAAGGAGCAGTAGGTCTCCTACACTGGTTTGAGAAACTGGAGTCTGTGTTCGAAATGTGCGAATGCCCTGAAGCGCGCAGGGTGAAGTATGCTACTGGTACTCTCGAGGGTTTGGCCCTCACGTGGTGGAATGCTCAGGTGCAGATGTTAGGGTTGGTTGCTGCCAACGCCACCGCATGGGAAACTTTCAAGGAAATGATCAGGGAGGAATACTGCAGTCGTGACGACATTCACAAACTGGAAGATGAGTTCTACAATCTTAAGATGTCGGGGTCAGAAATTGAGGCATACACTAAGAGATCGCATGAGCTTGCTTTGTTGTGTCCTACTATGGTGGATCCTCCCTACAAGCGAATTGAACTCTATCTCAAGGGCTTGGTGCCAGAGATCCAAAGTCCTGTGACTTCAGCGAGGTTGACTACTATCCAGCAGGTTGTACAGTTGGCTCACCGTCTCACCGACCAAGCGGTGGAGCAGAACAAGTTACCGAAGCGAATAGGTGCTGCAACTACTTCTGGTACTTCTAGTGGGGATAAACGGAAATGGGATGGAACTTCAAGCAGGGGTTCAACTTCAGTGCAAACTCAGTCTCAGCAGAGAAAGACGGACGATCACAAGAGCCCCAGTCAGCAGTCGTCTGGTGGTCAAAGTCATGGTGGATACAAGGGGAATCACCCCAAGTGCAATCGCTGCAGCCTACACCACAGTGGGCCATGCACCAGGGGCAACTGTCATCGATGCAACAAGCCTGGTCATGTTGCAAAGGATTGCAGAAGCGCATACCCCGTCAACCAGAATCGTCAGCAACCTCAGCAGAACCAGCGACAGCAGCAGGGTAACAACAAAGGGTGCTTTCAGTGTGGAGCTGAAGGCCACTTCAAGAAGGATTGTCCCCAACTGAACCAGAACAACAACAACAATCAGGGGAATGGTAACAATGGGAACAACAACAATGGTGCTAGGGGACGTGTGTTCGTGATTGGTCAAGGTGAAGCAAGGAATGATCCCAACGTGGTGACGGGTAAGTTCCTTCTCGACGACTTTTATGTTACAGTCTTATTTGATTCGGGTGCCGATACTAGCTATGTGTCACTAGAAGTTAGTAAGATGCTTAAGCGTATTCCTACACCCCTGAGCGACAAGCACACCGTAGAGCTAGCTAATGGTAAGAGTTTGGAAGCCTCGCACGTAGTCAAGGGTTGCCAGCTTATTCTCGCTAATCAGACCTTCGCTATCGATCTTATTCCTATTGTCTTGGGTAGTTTCGACGTTGTCATTGGGATGGATTGGTTATCCCAACACCGAGCAGAGATTCTTTGCAACGAGAAGATCGTTCGTATTCCTGGTTTAGGTAGTGAACCTCTCATGATTCGTGGCGACAAGAGAAGTGCTGTTGAGAACATCATCTCTCTTCTTAAGGCTCAGAAATGCTTACGAAAGGGCCACACTGCGATTTTGGCTTTAGTTACTGATACCACAGAAAAGGAGAAGAAGTTAGAAGATTTTCCCGTTGTACGCGACTATCCTGAGGTATTCCCTGAGGAATTACCTGGTCTTCCGCCCCATCGCCAAGTCGAGTTTCAGATTGATTTAGCTCCTGGAGCCGCGCCTGTAGCCCGTGCACCTTATCGTTTAGCGCCATCAGAGTTGGAAGAACTCTCCACGCAACTACAAGAACTCTTGGATAAGGGTTTCATTCGTCCTAGCTCATCGCCTTGGGGAGCTCCAGTGTTATTTGTGAAGAAGAAGGATGGTACCTTCAGAATGTGTATCGACTATCGCGAACTCAACAAGGTGACTGTGAAGAATCGTTATCCTCTACCGCGTATTGACGACTTGTTCGACCAGTTGCAGGGGTCGAGCTACTATTCGAAGATCGATTTGAGATCGGGATATCACCAGCTGAGAGTACGGGAAGAGGATGTCTCTAAGACGGCTTTTAGGACTCGATATGGGCACTATGAGTTTCTGGTCATGCCGTTTGGGCTGGCGAACGCACCGGCAGTTTTTATGGATTTGATGAATCGAGTGTGCAAACCGTATCTGGACAAGTTTGTTATAGTCTTCATCGACGACATCCTGATCTATTCTAAGAGCAAGGAAGAGCACGAACAACATCTACGGCTTATTCTGGAACTCCTTCGGAAGGAACAGCTTTACGCAAAATTCTCGAAATGCGACTTCTGGCTTCGTGAAGTCCATTTCCTAGGGCATGTGGTGAACAAGGATGGGATTCACGTTGATCCATCCAAAGTGGACTCTATTAAGAACTGGCCTGCGCCTCGCACACCAAAGGAAATTCGCCAATTTTTGGGATTGGCAGGATATTACAGGAGATTCATTAAGGATTTTTCTAAGATCGCGCAGCCTCTCACCTTACTAACGCAGAAAGGCGTTGTTTATCATTGGGGAAATGCACAAGAGTTAGCTTTTCAGCATCTAAAGGATAGACTTTGCAGTGCACCTATCCTTTCACTGCCAGAAGGCACAGACGATTTTGTGGTTTACTGTGATGCATCAATTCAAGGTCTTGGTTGTGTATTGATGCAACGAGATAAAGTCATAGCTTACGCCTCACGACAACTTAAAGTTCACGAGAAGAACTACACGACACATGATTTAGAGCTGGGAGCGGTTGTTTTCGCACTTAAGTTATGGCGGCATTACCTTTACGGAACCAAGTGCGCCATCTACACCGACCACAGAAGTTTAGAACACATATTCAAACAGAAGGAACTGAATATGCGGCAGCGACGATGGGTCGAGCTGCTGAATGATTACGAGTGCTCTATCAGGTATCACCCGGGCAAGGCCAATGTAGTGGCGGACGCCCTGAGTCGAAAGGACACTACGCCTAAGCGTGTAAGAGCTTTACAACTCACGATACATTCTAGTCTACCTTCGCAAATACGAGCTGCTCAGATAGAAGCACTGAAACCAGAAAACGTTAGAGCTGAAGCCCTACGCGGGTCAAGGCAACGCTTAGAACAGAAGGAAGACGGTGCTTATTATGTAACAGGACGCATTTGGGTCCCGCACTATGGCGATTTACGAGAACTTGTGATGGATGAAGCGCACAAATCTCGCTACTCGGTACACCCTGGTTCGGACAAGATGTACCACGATATTAAAACTACGTATTGGTGGCCTAGCATGAAGGCCCACATAGCAACTTACGTCAGCAAGTGTTTGACTTGTGCGCGAGTCAAGACGGAATATCAGAAACCTTCAGGCCTACTTCAGCAACCAGAGATACCACAATGGAAATGGGAGCAAATTTCCATGGATTTCGTTACTGGCCTACCTAGATCCCAGCGCGGAAACGATACTATCTGGGTGATCGTGGATCGACTCACGAAATCCGCACATTTCTTGGCAATCAAGGAGACGGATAAGTTCTCCACTCTGGCGGAAATATACCTCAAGGAAGTTGTTTCGAGGCACGGGGTGCCCACTTCTATTATCTCTGATCGAGATGCACGTTTTACTTCGGAACTGTGGCAGGCAATGCACAAGTCTTTTGGCTCACGTCTAGATATGAGCACAGCGTATCACCCACAGACGGACGGGCAGTCCGAGCGAACTATTCAGACCTTAGAAGACATGCTTCGTGCATGTGTAATCGACTTTGGCAACAGCTGGGAAAGGCATCTGCCACTCGTGGAATTCTCGTATAATAACAGCTACCACACCAGCATTAAAGCTGCTCCGTTTGAGGCATTGTACGGACGTAAATGCCGGTCACCCCTCTGTTGGGCAGAGGTGGGGGATAGTCAGATCACTGGTCCAGAACATGTGGTAGACACTACTGAGCGGATTGCTCAAATACGACAACGCATGGCGGCCGCTCGTGACCGTCAGAAGGCATACGCCGATAAGGGCAGGAAACCACTTGAGCTCCAGGTTGGGGAGCGGGTTTTACTCAAAGTTTCACCCTGGAAGGGTGTGGTTCGTTTTGGTAAACGCGGCAAACTCAATCCACGGTACGTTGGACCTTTCGAAATTCTTGAGAAAATAGGCAAGGTGGCCTACAGACTGAAATTACCAGCAGAACTCGGGGCAGTTCACAACGTTTTCCATGTGTCGAATCTGAAGAAGTGTCTGTCAGATGAGACGCACGTAGTTCCTCTGAAGGAACTCACGATCGACGAACAGTTGAAATTCGTCGAAGAACCTGTCGAGATCACGGACCGGGATGTTAAGGTCCTCAAGAGCACTAGAATACCTCTTGTTCGAGTTCGTTGGAACTCACGTCGCGGCCCAGAGTTTACCTGGGAGCGCGAAGATCGGATGAAACAAAAGTATCCCCAACTGTTTGAGAACAGTACAAACGCTACTGAGGCTGAAGCTACGGAATTTCGGGACGAAATTCCAGATCAACGGGGGGTGGATGTGACACCCCAGGATAACCGGGAAAACCTTGCAACCTAACTAGCTTCCTCAGTGAGTGCCGTCAAATTTCGGGACGAAATTTCTTTCAACTTGGGGATGATGTGACAACCCGAAACCTAGAACCTTCGTTGTGTCTTGATGCGATATACTTGTACGTTATGTGATTAGTTGAATGATTAAACTTAATGATAACGTGAACTTTTATGTGCTTTGTTTTGTGTGCATTGTATGTATATATGTATGTGTGTTATTGTGAACCGAGAACCCGACACGAAACAACAAGGACCCGACTCGAGACCATGTGGTCTCGAGTGAACCATAACCATTAGGCCGGTTTGGGCCTTTGGCCGGTTGGGCCATTGGGCCGAAAACCCTTAGCCGAAACCCATAGGGTGCACACACTTGGAACTTTGACTATAAATACACTACCTTAGTTAGTGTTACCATTTTGTTGAACATTACAACACACACTCTCCTACTTCTCTCTCTCACCTAAACTCTAGAACACAAACACACTCCACCATTCTTGGATCTTTGGACTTGGATCGGCTCACACACACACCCGGTTGGAAGCTTTTCACACACCCTCGAAACCCATAACCGGTTAGTGTTCTTAAATGCTTTGTTGAATGTTAGTGTGTTCATGTTATGTTTGTAAGATGAGATTATGTGACAATATGTTAAGATGAGTTATACTTAATGTTTTGAAAAGAAATCGGTTCATGAATGTTTCTTGTTATTAGTTGAACTATACATAAATATTTGATGATGAAAATGGGTTCATTGTATGTTAAAAAAGGTGAATGATGATATTGGTTGCATTTGGGTTTGATCCGAAAAGTTTGGGTATTTATACTAAGAAAAATCGGCTAATAAATATGGTTGTCAAGTAGGATGCATGCTAGTAAATTGTATCTTGATAGTTGTTCATGATTTTGGGTGAATAAGTGTTGTTTATGTTATGAAGAACTTGAATATATGCTTTGAATGTATGAAGAACACTTTGAATGATAGTTGAAGATTGAAAACCCTTGTGATTTTGATCCATCTTTGACTAATAACCTGATTAGGAAATATGTTAGTGGAATTCTATTGGTTATTTCCGGATTTGGGCCTGATTATACTGTACCATTAATCTGACCATCTGCATCAACACGTGAACTTGAAAACGACTGTTACCGACTCGCAATCACCCGGTTACGACTCGCAACCACAGCGTGATGACTCGAGACCACGCGGTTGCGACTCGCAACCATAACAGGACAAGCCGAAACCACAGGTTACGAGTCCCGTTGCGACTCGAGACCTCAGCATGATGAATCGAAACCATGGTTGCGACACCAGTTGCGACTCGCAACCATCCATGATCAACACACAGCATGACTCGAGACCATGCTTGCGAGTCCGGTTGCGACTCGAGACCACACTTTTGGGCCTTAGTTAATGGGCCAGACTGATGGGCTTCTGTGTTAACTGCTTTTACGTGTTTGGGCCTAAGTAGTTGGGCTGAACTTGTGAACCGTATGTGCTTCTATTGACTGTTAACTGTTACTGCTAAACGTGCTTGCCAAACGTGTTGAACATTTGTACACTACTTGGTTCGAATCTGATTATACGTGATATCCGTGTTAGGACGTTATTGACTACTTGCGACTTGATTGACTTTCTGTGTTTGACTGCCGAGCAAACCAAGGTGAGTTCACACCCTTTACAAAGCATGGGATTCCCTGGGTTGGGAACGGGGTTAAGGAACATGGTTCCTCGTCTACCTTGGGTAGGACGTCAGTGGTTCAGGAATGTAATTCCTCGTCCGGATGGACGGATAAACGTACTAGACTAAAACTCTATCACGAAGTCCCTCCTTTTTGTATCGACTAATCGCCGGGCCAATGGCGAGCGGGTCATTAGTTAGATAGCGCTATTTAGGTCTGACAAGCCTCACACCGTGCCGCAGAGGACGGGCGTGAACTAATGGATCTGGGGCACGTCAATGATGATAGACATTGATGTTTTCAGGGCACATAAACATGACTACAGTCAGCAATCGATACGGTAACGAGTCTAGTATACACATGGGGTAGCCCCCACGGCTGGAGAGCCAGATGATGTACATGGGGTAGCCCCCACGGCCGGAGTGCCGGAGTAACTGGGAATGAACTGGTCACGTTTTAAAAACTATGGGGTAACCCCCACGGCAGGATGCCAGATAAAGTAAACTGTTTTCGAAAACAACTAAAACGAACGCCCACCCGTGAACTCACTCAACTAGTTGTTGACTCGTTACTACATGCTTTGCAGGACCATAGGTACTGAGCTGGAGCTTGCATGGAGGAGGATCGTTGTGGGACAGGGATTGCTACATGTTATGTTAAAACTTGAAAACTTTTGGAACTTATGTTATAACTTTGAACTTATGCTTCCGCTTGCAACTTAACTTGTTTGTTTTGAAACACCAATTGTGATGGTTAAACTTTTATAACTACTTATATGCTTGTTCAGTATGATTGGTGGCTGGATCCTGGTCAGTCACGCCCTCGGAGCGGGCGTTATCCGCAGGTGGATTTTGGGGGTGTGACAACAGATATGCAATGTGAAACAATGTACTACGTATGCACACAATGGGCGTACGTAGCATGAAATGTGATGTAAAGCAATGTACTAAGTACGCACACAATGGGCATACATAGCATAAACACAATGAAATCATGTACTATATATGTACTATCGAACATAGCAGTATATGATGAGAAAACCGGAAAGCATGAAGTAGCAAGTAGGCACATGTGTTTCACCCCAAAACAGTTTGGAAAACAGTAAAAGAGGGGTTCAATTTAGTACGCACACAATGGGCATACATAGCATAAACACAATGAAATCATGTACTATATATGTACTATCGAACATAGCAGTATATGATGAGAAAACCGGAAAGCATGAAGTAGCAAGTAGGCACATGTGTTTCACCCCAAAACAGTTTGGAAAACAGTAAAAGAGGGGTTCAATGTACTCACCTGAGATTGCTTTGGAGTTCTTGTATAATAACCAGATAATGCTAAAGATCACGGGATATCAAACGGCACCTAATAGGTAGCTATGTTAATATACCGGACCAAATCGGAAGGATCGGATAGTACGCGGGTTCGTAAACCAAACGAGTATGGAGACTCGTGTAATATGGTTTAACAAAGCCTACATACTAAAATGAAACTTAACCTAAGTGCTTACGGTCCATCACGACCTGTTTAGGTAGCTTATGCTACCTTACGCGTCATTCGCGTAGAACGCGTCTGGAACGCCTAACATCGTGACCACAAGGTATAACCTCGGAAGGTTATAGCTATGGTCACCTAATGTGTTTGGTCGGATCCTAATGATCGACCAAATGGGTCGGGTTCGAAAGTATAAGCGATTGTTTAGATCGCTTACCTTACGACCCTATATAAGCACTATACTAAAAGTGACGAGCTAAGCATGTTAGAACATGCTTAACTAAGTTTTGAAAACAGCTTTGGCATCAAAACAAACGGCTTTGATGCTCACGAGTAGTTTGGTTACAAAATACGCGAGAATGTGCATTTTGGCCGAAACTACGACTCGTCACTGAGCCTAGATAACGTGGTGATCAGTAGGTATAGTCACTACGGACTATAACCATCGTGATCACGCTCACGTTATGAAGTTCCATGAACTTCGCATCGATCATAAGCTGGTCAATGCAGAAAGTCAACAAAACGTTGACTTTCGGACTCGAAAAGCGAATAAAAGAACGAAAGAAGACTTACGGAGGGTCCCCGAATGCTAATCTAGACCAAAATGGCTCAGGTATGAAACAATGGTTCCAACTTAGAGCCTTTAGATCAGATTGTGTGGGTTTTGGAACAAAGGGGGGGGTATTTATAGGAAAAGTGGAACCGTTAGGATCGTTTATCGAATATCGTGCCACGATCGGGTGCGTACACTTGTCAAAAATGTGGTGGTTACTGAAAATGGCCTTTGGCCTTTGATTGGGTGTAAGGGCATTGCCCCTTGATCGAACGAAAGGCCAACTGCATTGATTAGAAACATTGAATCTGGTCTGACAGTCTCACGCGGCCCGCCTCAACATTTAGGCAAAACTCACACGGGCCGTCTGAAGCTTCTGATCTGCACATACTTTCAAAAATGGCAGTTTTGGTCCCTGTTGCGCATTTAAGCCATTTCCGACACTTCTAAGGCCCGTAAAGCCAACTTTAAGGCCCTAAAATGATGCCTAAACATTGTGAACATGAAACATGCTCAAAAATGTTCCGGATGTTGGTTCGTTTGGCCGTACGATCGCGATGTTCGCTTAATTACGACGGAATGCGCATAAGCGCGAAAGACGATCCAAATGACGTGACGAATGGATTTTTCTCATGCCAAACACTAAGGCATAATATAAGGGTGCTTACATAAATTTTTGGATGTCCGGATGTATTCAGAACGTAAGTTATGCGCGAAAGTGCAAACTTGTGCACTTTTTGACACTTTTAGTCCCTGAATGATCCAAAAGTTTGTTTTAGCATACCAAACACCTCAAAGCCTATTTCTAAGCTATGTAAAGGATATTTAGGGTATGTTTAACTTATGGACATGTTCCGGAATGTTCGTTACAGTTCAAATTGGCATACTTTCGCAGTTTGTCAAGTTTAGTCCCTGTAAGCGAATTAACTTGTTTTTGCTATACCAAAGCCTTCGAAACTTATTTCTAAGTTATGTAAAGGTTATTTAAGGTATGTTGAGTATATGTTGATGTTCCGGAGTATTTGTCGCATTAAACTGAGTACGTTTACGCACCAGTTTGCGTATAATGCTCTAGAAAGCAATGTAGAGTTTGAAATTGAACAATAATTGATATGTGCAAAACATACACATATTTATACAAGATCCCAAGTATGAAATACAATATTTCATCGGCTTGGTATTTGTTTGATGGTCGCGGTGACACAGGTGTCACAGTTTAGTCGCTAACTTTTGGGGTAGCTCCCCATGGCATGTATAAACGGATAAATTAACTGGCGAAACAAGTTTTTGGTAATTAAAACTGGGCAACTAGTGAACTCACTCAGCATTATTGTTGACCCCCCTTACTGCATGCTTTGCAGGTGGCCAGTGACTGGAGCAGCTGCTTGGGATGTGTAGTGGTCGTCTGCCTGTGTGTTGGGCATTTATCATGCTTACCTTATGAACATTGTTTAAAACTGTTTACTTATGCTTCCGCTACTTATTACTGTTTGAACTTGAAACCTTAAACTCTGAACTTGATATTTGCTAATCTTATGGTTAGTAAGTATTACTTTTTGTTATCAACTAAATTAGTCAGTATAATTGGTGGCTGGATCCAGGTCAGTCACACCCTCGAAGCGGGTGTCATCCGCAGGTGGAATTTGGGGGTGTGACACCCTTGGATTTTCAAGTCAGTGATCGAGTATTACTTAAGGTCTCACCTTGGAAAGGTGTGATCAGATTTGGAAAGAAAGGAAAACTTGCACCTAGATACGTTGGACCATTCAAGACCGTCGAAAGAATCGGTAAGTTAGCCTACAGACTTGAGTTACCTCCTGAACTTGGAAATGTTCATCCAACCTTTCACGTGTCCAATCTCAAGAGGTGTTTAGCTGATGAGAACCTCCACATACCGCTTGACGAAATTCGTGTTGATAAAACACTGAAATTTGTTGAGAAACCGGTGGAAATCATGGAACGTGAAGTCAAGTGGCTTAAACGCAAATGCATTCCTTTGGTCAAGGTCCGCTGGGAATCTAAGCGTGGACCCGAGTTTACTTGGGAACGCGAAGATCAAATGAAGGCAAAATATCCGCATCTTTTTCCATGAGTTTCCTCTAAATAAATTTCGGGACGAAATTTCCACAAGTAGGGGAGACTGTAACATTTGTTCTTGTAATCATTATGAACAGTTCTTTTATCAATAAAATAATGTTATTTGATCCCAATGTTTGTTTGGTTGTGTTTTACATTTTTCGTGTTTTGACTTTTGTTCAATTTCAAACTCTACATCGCTTTCTAGAGAATTATACGCAAACTGGTGCGTAAACGTACTTAGTTTAATGCGACAAATACTCCGGAACATCAACATATACTCAACATGCCTTAAATAACCTTTACATAACTTAGAAATAAGTTTTTGAAGGCCTTGGTATGGCAAAAACAAGTTAATTCGCTTACAGGGACTAAATTTAACAAACTGCGAAAGTATGCCAATTCGAACTATAACGAACATTCCGGAACATGTCCATAAGTTAAACATACCATAAATATCCTTTACATAGCTTAGAAATAGGCTTTGAGGGGTTTGGTATGCTAAAACAAACTTTTGGATCATTCAGGGGCTAAAAGTGTCAAAAACTGCACAAGTTTGCACTTTCGCGCATAACTTACGTTCTGAATACATACGGACATCCAAAAATTTATGTAAGCATCCTAATATTATGCCTTAGTGTTTGGCATGAGAAAAATCCATTCGTCACGCAATTTGGATCATTTTTCGCGCTTATGCGCATTCCGTCGTAATTAACCGAACATCGCGATCGTACGGCCAAACAAACCAACATCCGACATATTTTTGGGCATGTTTCATGTCCACAATGCTTAGGCATCATTTTAGGGCCTTAAAGTTGGCTTTATGGGCCTTAGAAGTGTCGGAAATGGCTTAAACATGCAACAGGGACCAAAACTGCCATTTCTGAAAGTATGTGCAGATCAGACATGCCCAGGCTGCCCGCCTGAGTTTTGTCTGATCCTGACGCGGGCCGCGTGGCCCCTACAGTTGCAGAAACTTTGTTTTCTTGCAAAACTTGGCCTTTCAAATACTTCAAATGGCAATGCCCTTTCACCATCTCTGGGGTTAAGGTCCTTTTAAGCCACCACAACATCTTGACAAGTGTACGCATAAGATCGTGGCACGATATTCAAGAGACGATCCTAACGGCTTTACTTTTTCTATAAATACCCCCTCCTTTTGTGTTAAAACCCAAAAAATCTGATCTAAAGCTCTAAGTTGGAACTTTTGTTTCATACCTGAGCTATTTTGATCTAGATTAGCATTCGGGGACCCTTCGTAAGTGTTCTTTCGTTCTTTTAATCGCTTTCTAGTGCTAAAGTCAGACTTTGTTTGACTTTCTACGTTGACCAGCCTATGGTCAACACGAAGTTCATTGGAACTTCATAACGTGAGCGTGATCACGATGGTTATTGTTAGTGCATTATCTGTCTATCGCCTCCGTCAATCTAGTCCGTAGCAGAAAACCGAAGAAAACGAGAGTTACATTGTTATTTTAGTAATAGTTAGTAAAAAAGGCAAGGTGGCATAATTGTAATTAATGAGATTCCTCATTAATCCCTTGGCCTATAAATAGATCTCTAGGGCTTCTAGTTTAGAACTTTTGAAACTTTTGAGCATTTCTCATTTTCACAACTTGGAGGTTTCTAGAGCTAGAGAGAGAAAGCTAGAGAGAGAAAGTTCGTTACTCGTGATTCAGGTGTTGTACACTTTCAGATTCGTTAATAGAATCACGTTTATATTACGTCTCGTGTGTTAGCTCACGTTCGTGTACGGATTCCGCACGTCACACGTTCGATTACGCAATCGTTTCGGAGTCAAACTGGTCCTAACAAGTGGTATCAGAGCAGGAGCTCGATTGCACTGATCTTTCACACGTTTTCGCACAGGATTTCATCAGAATCAGATCCGATTTCATCTTCTTCTTCATCTTTTTCATATTTCTTACAGTTTTTACTGTTTTTCGTCGAATTGATCAGGTTTTCACGGTCCGTTTCAGCTGATTTTTGGATATGTTGTGCGCCTATACCCGATCTACAACCCTACCAAGTTTCAGATCGAAACTCCAAACCGTTTAGGAGAAATCGAGATTTTTTCGTTCGAAATCGCGTCAAAGTTGCAGGTCTACAGTGTCAACCGATTGACTAGTTCCCGACCGATTGAACAGTTTTCTCGTCAAAACGGCAACCGATTGAACAACATCCCGTCCGATCGACCAGCATACTATCCGATCGATCAAATTTTCATCCAATTCAAATTGTTGGATAAATTTCTAAACTGATCGTTTGATTGTTTGATTCAGGTAATTCGAGAAATTCAAGGTTCGCATCATGGCTGAAATTAAAGAGAAAACTCGAGAAGAGATTTTGAGTGAGAAGACTTACAAAGAATGGAACGTGGTTCATAACAGAATGGACGATATGCAGGAAGAGTATGAAGATGCTGTCAGCAATAGAAGATGGGATAAGAAGAGAGAATGTTGCTACAACAGAGAAGGAGAACCAGTTGTTCCAAAGAAAGATATAATTTTTAATGATGTTCTTCTTGTTGTCCCATTGAGAGCTGAATACTACAGAAGAGTGATGAAGGATGGTGCATATGTTAAACAGTATGAAAAAGATATCAGATATGCTATGCTGTCATGTTTGAGAAAAAGGGATGAAGAGAGAATGAAGAAAAATGTTGAAGAAATGGTGGAGAATTTGAAGAAGGTTGCTGAAACAGAAGTTGTTAAAGCAGAAGTTGTGAAAGAAGCTGTTACTGAAGAACAGCAGATTGAAGAAGAGATGAAGAAAGAAGAAATAGAAGAAAAGAATGAGAATGAGAAAGATGATGATGATGAGATGAAGCAGACAGAAGCTGCTGAAAACACCGAAGTGCCAATCACTGAGGTACATTCTGATTCTGAAGTCTTAAAACCAATTGAACAGTGCAAGAAATGCATGGAACTGTGCAGAGCTTGTACTGAAAAAGATGAGCAATTCAGAACAAAAGAACTTGAATTCACAAAAATCGAAAACATTTTCAAAGAAAAATGCAAAGAGATGTTAGAAAAAGAAAAGGTTTTTAACGAAAATGATAAAAACTTTCAGAAAAATGTTCAAAGTTAGAAAAAGAAAATGAAGTTTTGAAAGAAGATGTTTTGAAAATGAAAAATGAATGCATACAAAAAGAAATTGTTTGTCAAGAAATGAAAAAGGAATATGACTCAATGAAGTTATCATATCATGTTACGAAAGAGTCATATGATAAAGTAAAAGGCGAAATGAAATACGCTCAATCTAGAATGAATTATCTTTCTGAAACAACCAAAGAGCTTAAACGAATGTATGCTATAAAACAAAATGTTGTTAATTCCTATATTGAAGATGTTGCTAAGCTAAAGCGACAGATTGCTGATTTAGAACAGGATAACAACAAGTTAAAAAGTTACCATGTGTCGTCATATGTGCTTGAACGAATTTTCAATACAAAACCGGGAGATGGTGAGTCTGAGCAGAACAAGAAAGGCATTGGCTCAGAGTTTCATCAAGTTCCACCACCGAAAAAGTTTGCATTTTATGATGAGGAAAAGGTCGAAAAAGCTTTCAACATGGTAGACCAATTGCCAGACAACATTGACATAACCTATTCCAAATCTACTGATTCCCATGATTCAGAGGAGGTAGGTAAAGTCGTTGAAAGTGTGTTGAAAGAAGAGTCGGTTGATACAGGTAACTCTGAATCACATGATGAAAATGAAGGAAATCTTCATGATGCATATCTGAAAAACACAAAATCCGAGAAAATTTTGAATGATGATTCAAAGGGATTGGTTTATACCATGATTGGATCGGACAAATTATTCTTAGATGTTGTATTCCCGATTCAGAATGTGATTTCAGAAAAGGTTGATAAAGTTTTCAAAATGGTTGAGATTGAGAAGTCTGAGATTTCAAAGTTTGTCGGTAAGAGTCATAAAGGTTCGTATAACAAACCTGGTTTCAAAAAGAAAAACATGAAGGCTGGGTTGGGTTATAAGAAGAAACAGAATCGAAACAAAAATGAAATGCCAAATTTTCAGGCAAAAATGAGTTTTGTTCAAGGAAACAGTTTGGATGAAGAAAAAGAACTCAAATTGAGACAATCCAATGCTGAGTTTGAAGCACAAAAGAGAAAGCAACAGCCACAGGTCAAAGATGTGTCCATGAGAACATGCTTCAAATGTGATCAAAAAGGACATCTTGCACGCAAGTGTCCAAATCTAAAACCTGTGGATGTTGTTCAAAAGAACATTGATGCTGAGAAACAACAATCTGAGAATGTGAGACAAAGGTCAACCAAATTTGATTCGAAACAAACTTGGAGGTATAACACAAATAAGTTTGCTTCAAATCAAAATTGGAAATCAAACCAGAACAGGTTCGATTCAAGACAAACCTTGAATTCTCACACACCCAGATTCAGAACAACACAAAGGTGGAAAACTTCAGTTGATATGACAAAACCCCAACAGTTTTGGAAACCACAAGTTGTTGTTCAAAATCAAAATGTTCAAAAAGATTCACATTTTTACAAACGTGGTACACCGAAAGGTCAAACATGGAGTGTTAAGAAACATGTTGATTTGGTAAAAGATGAGAAAGTTGAAGTTAAAATTGAGAAAGTTTTTGTGAAAAACGACAATGAATTTCCAGCATTGAATGAAAATTATTGTGTTGAAATGCCTAAGGTTCAACAGACCTGGGCTAAATTGTTCAAGTAATTCAATTAGTTGAATGTGCAGGTGCTCAAGGAATCTGAAGATTGTGAAATTGAAAGTTGGAGCAGCCTGGCACATGAAGAGGAAGCAGAGGCTGCTAGACCCTGGTTTGGTTGAAACAAGGAGTTTATATGTTTTTCTGTACATAAATAAACAATATTTCAAAAACTCTAAAAATTTGAAAATTAAAAACCAAAAATATGTTTTAGTTTGTTAAAATTTGAAAAACAAAAAATATGTTTGTTTTTTTTTTGTTTTTGTCAAAAATAGAAAAATCAAAAATATGTGTTGATTGAATACGCCGAAACCCTCACGGCTGAACAAACATGATTACATTCATCAGATTGAAAAACGGTTTTCAAACTGTAAAAATTAATGTGTTGTAAATCATGGGGGTAATTTCTGCTTTTAGTGTAATTCAGTGCATGA
Organism: Helianthus annuus; assembly: GCF_002127325.2. Classification (NCBI taxonomy): domain Eukaryota; kingdom Viridiplantae; phylum Streptophyta; class Magnoliopsida; order Asterales; family Asteraceae; genus Helianthus; species Helianthus annuus. The sequence continues at coordinate 80,547,072 of NC_035448.2, forward strand.
TTAGCAGAAAATGGATGGCGAGACAAAGCTATCTACATCGGTTATCAAATTTCTTTTAATGGTTTTGCATTTTAGGGGGAGAAATATTGTCAGAAAATACAAAAACATTAGAAAATTTGAAAAAGCCAAAAACATGATAAAATTCAAAAATTTGAGTTGTTGCGTAAAAAAAGAGGAAATGATAGTACATCAGTAGACAGTTACTGTACGCTAAAGATTTGTATAGTATAATGTTTTAAACAGTCTCACTGATGATATGTCGATAGGTTTTTATACACTTAGTAAACTTTTTCGGGATATAAACCTAAATTCAAACTTGCTTATTTTGTGGGGAACACTACTTGGATATATAGGTAACCCCTGAAATCTTGGTTGAAAGGTCTCGTATTCTGATATACTAGGTTTTTATACTCTATGATGTCTGGGGTATTATTCTGGGACTTCTGCTGAATGGAAGTTCTGACCTAGTCCTTGGATAATACTTTCACCGAATGCTTGAAACACAGCATAAACCCTCAGCATGCAGATGAAACAATAAAATTGATAGTCGCTGCTGTTGTAGCTAAAAGATCCTCTAAAGGGGACATACTAAAAAGTCGAAACTGATATCTCTCTGCGCATACGGAAGTATCGACCTGAGATCCTTCAGTCCTCGCATTAATCACCTGTAAGACTGATATTGGGATTCTGGATACGGGAGTATATTCAAGAGGTGGGACACATGAATGAGTTTAAGTCTTCAAACATCTAATTCGTATCCTGAATCAGTTGAAATTTGTATGAAAATTTAAATGGATCAGTATATTGACAATCTAAGTGAATTGTTTAATTCTTAATGTGTAACTAAGCTCAACGGTACTTGTGACTTGTCAAAAACTGATATGATCCTCTGACGCATACTCAAACAAAAATATTGTCTGTAAATATGTTTGTACATATTTCTTTACTACTTTATATTTTTAGAAAATACAAAAAGATTTTGATTTCTACTTTAGTTTCGATAAACCGATGTCTGAGTTGCTGAGTTTCAAAATCTAAGTAAGCTGATTGTGTTTCTGAAAAATAAAACAAGTTCATTAATTTGATACTTGATTTAAAATCAAAAATTTTCAAAACCAGTTTGTGATATCTCCAAGGTCATTAATTTGGACTTGGATGATTAACTGTGAGGGAGTTGGATTCTTTAACAATGCCAAATCTATAAAGTTTGTTGATAGGGGGAGTTGATTAGAGAATTTGATTGATAATTTCAAAATGATTGTTACTTATAAATGTCTGAGTGTTGCAGATGTTATACCAGACTACGATCCCGAAAGCCGAGTCTAAGGGGGAGTCTGAAGACGAGCTCAACGCAAACAGAAGCGTACAAAGAGCCAGATATCATTCATGGAAGAGCTTGTAACCGGAAAGCAAGGTGTCGATCCCAAAGCACGGAAGCTTGACGAAAGGGGGAGCCTGACGAAGAAAAGAGTCTACAGAAAGGAGATACTGAAGCTGAAGACAGATCCACCGGGTTTATGTTTGAGCAAGGGGGAGTCTGTGTAGCTGAGGATGTTAAAGCTACAAGAAGACTCAGAGAGAGAGAAAGAAAAGTCGCTACGAGTTGACTACAGATTGACTACAGCAATATCCAAGGGGGAGTCTGTTAGTGCATTATCTATCTATCGCCTCCGTCAATCTAGTCCGTAGCAGAAAACCGAAGAAAACGAGAGTTACATTGTTATTTTAGTAATAGTTAGTAAAAAAGGCAAGGTGGCGTAATTGTAATTAGTGAGATTCCTCATTAATCCCTTGGCCTATAAATAGATCTCCAGGGCTTCTAGTTTAGAACTTTTGAAACTTTTGAGCATTTGTCATTTTCACAACTTGGAGGTTTCTAGAGCTAAAGAGAGAAAGCTAGAGAGAGAAAGTTCGTTATTCGTGATTCAGGTGCTGTACACTTTCAGATTCGTTAATAGAATCACGTTTATATTACGTCTCGTGTGTTAGCTCACGTTCGTGTACGGATTTCGCACGTCACACGTTCGATTACGCAATCGTTTCGGAGTCAAACCGGTCCTAACAGTTATAGTCCATGGCGACTATACCTAGTGATTACCACGTTATCAAGGCTCAGTGACGAGTCGTAGTTCCGGCCAAAATGCGCATTCTTGCGTATTTTGTAACCAAACTACTCGTGAGCATCAAAGCCGTTTGTTTTGATGCCAAACCTGTTTTCTAAACATAGTTAAGCATGTGTTAACATGCTTAGCTCGTCACTTTTAATATAGTGCTTATATAGGGTCGTAAGGTAAGCGATCTAAACCATCGCTTATACTTTCGAACCCGACCCATTTGGTCGATCATTAGGATCCGACCAAACACATTAGGTGACCATAGCTGTAACCTTCCGAGGTTATACCTTGTGGTCACGATGTTAGGCGTTTCAAATGCGTTCTACGCGAACGACGCGTTAAGGTAGCATAAGCTACCTAAACGGGTCGTAATGGGTCGCAAGCACTTAGGTTAGGTTTCATTTTAGTATGTAGGCTATGTTAAACCATATTACACGAGTCTCCATACTCGTTTGGTTTACGAACCCGCATACTATCCGATCCTTCCGATTTTGGTCCGGTATATTAATATAGCTACCTATTAGGTGCCGTTGATATCCCGTGATCTCTAGCATTGTGTGATTATTACACAAGGAATTCAAAGCAATCTCAGGTGAGTACATTGAACCCCATCTTTTACTGTTTTCTAAACTGTTTTGGGGTGAAACACATGTGCCTACTTGTTACTTTCATGCTTTCCATGTTTTCACATCATATACCGGCTATGTTCGTTAGTACATTATTGTACATGATTTCATTACATTTCATGCTATGCATGCCCATTGTGTGCGTACTTAGTACATTGTTTTACATTACATTTCATGCTATGTATGCCCATTGTGTGCGTACTTAGTACATTGTTTTACATTACATTTCATGCTATGTATGCCCATTGTGTGCATACTTAGTACATTGTTTCACATTACATTTCATGCTATGTATGCCCATTGTGTGCATACTTAGTACATTGCTTTACATTACATTTCATGCTATTTATGCCCATTGTGTGCATACTTAGTACAATTGTTTACATCACATGCCTTCATTTTGGTATGACATTTGGTTTGTTTAACATGGAACAATACATTCATTAACATTAGCTACGCCGTTCGTTAGTAGGTAGTGGTACCATAGGAATTGACAACTTCCGTTCCTGAAATCCTGGGTTTGTTTGGATTGGAAGGAATAACCGAATTCGATATACATAACTTAGATAAACCTTTAATTTGTTTAAGGGTTTATCGCCACAGTCTCAAGGCTTGGATGTATGCATTTTCACAATACCGCATAAATGTCTGTATCAGTATAGCATGCATTGTTCCACAAAACATAACGTTGATTTAAACCATGTTTTACTTCAACACCTTGTTTTTGTGCATTTTACATATGGTCTAGTTGATACCCTTCACTTACTATACATGATATATTTTGAGTACACATTACATGATCTACATTAAACATAAACATTTTGACATTGATATACACATTTGGTGGTTTACATTGAACATAGACATTTCTATATGGTTTACACAATAACACTTGACAATTGATTTATACATGAACAATTTACATGGTGGTTGGTTTGGGTAAATGGTTTGAGTAACGTGGCGTATGTAATATGATGCAAACATGGAGGATACGCCGCTGGTACTTCCTATATATAAATGTTTGTATAATATTACATGTCGTAGCGTTATCTAAATCATTTCTGTTTAGACATATTTCGTTTTACACAAATGACACATTCTTCACAAGACATTATTTTTACAAACAACTTATCTTATACAAATTCATTTTACTAGGTTATACATTTAACCTTGCACTTTATCTATACGTATCATCTGAACTTGTCGTTTTTCATGCGATTTACAAAACAAAACAAATTACAAGGTTCATGACTGACTGTTATTAAACGTTTCTTTAAACTCAAGTCATGAATACCATTTTCACCAAACCTATGTATCTCACAGGCATTTTTATGCTGACGTACCTACTTTCACGTGTGTTTTCTGGAGCTATTGTTTAGGATGTTGATCGCGACACTAAGGTGGACCTGTGCCTTAGAGACATAAAAGCGAAGATAGACTTAGTTAATTATGTTATAAACTCTTTGTTTCCTGTTTGAAGACAATGTATTACGCTTGTTTAATAAATAAAATGTAACTTTGATTTCCATGGTTATGAAACAATTAATTCTGTCCCAACACTCCCCGGCGTTTCCGCCGCGGTTGCATGTTATACGCGGCCGGGGTGTGACATGGTCAACGCAGAAAGTCAAACAAAGCTTGACTTTCAGACTCGAAAGGCGAATAAAAGAACGAAACGAAAGCTAAACTTGATCCAGGAGCTCAGGTACGAAGCAATGGCATCAACTTAGAGCTCTTTGATCAGATTTGTGGGTTTTACACCAAATAGGGGGGGGGGGTATTTATAGGATATGCAAGACCGTTAGGATCGTTTCTTGAATATCGTACCTCGATCTAACCCGTACACTTGTCGAAATGTTGTGGTGGCTTATTTTGCCCCCACCATAGGGATTTGACACGTGGCGTTGCCCTTTGGAGGTTTGAAAGGTTGCTGCAAGTGGATTAAAACATTGAATCTGGTCTGGGAGGCTGACGCGGCCCGTGTAAGAGTTCATACTGGGCTTACGCGGGCCGCCTGGATGTCCAGATCAGAAAACAAGTTTCAGAAATGACAGTTTAGGTCCCTGTTGTGGTTTAGGGCCATTTCCGACATGTTTAAGGCCCGTTAAGCCATCTTTAAGGCCCTAAAATGATGCTTAAACATCGTGGACATGAAACATGCTAAAAAATATGCCGGATGTTGGTTCGCTTGGTCGTACGATCGCGATGTTCGCTTAATTACGACGGAATGCGCATAAGCGTGAAAAACGATCCAAATTGCGCGACGAATGGATTTTTTTCTCATGCCAAACACTAAGGCATAATATTATAATGCTTACATAAATTTTTGGATGTCCGGATGTATTCAGAACGTAAGTTATGCGCGAAAGTGCAAACTTATGCACTTTTTGACACTTTTAGTCCCTGAATGATCCAAAAGTTTATTTTAGCACACCGAACCCCTCAAAGCCTATTTCTAAGCTATGTAAAGGATATTTAAGGTGTGTTTAACTTAAGGTCATGTTCCGGAATGTCTGTTACAGTTCAAATTGGCATACTTTCGCAGCTTGTCAAATTTAGTCCCTGTAAGCGAATTAACTTGATTTTGTCATACCAAAGCCTTAAAAACTTATTTCTAAGTTATGTAAAGGTTATTTAAGGTATGTTAAGCCTATTTCACTATTCCGGAGTGTTTGTTGCACTAAATTGGTTATGTTTACGCATCAGCGCGCGTATAACCTTCTAGAAAGCGACTTAGAGCTTAAAATCGAACAAGAGTTGATATGTGCAAAAGATACACAGTTTTATACAGATCCCAAGCATGAAATACAATATTTCTTTGGCTTGGTATTTGTTTGATGGTTTCAGTGACCCAGGTGTCACAGTCTCCCCTACTTTAGGAAATTTCGTCCCGAAATTTTATTCGTAGGAGTCCATCTGTGACTTTGTGTCAAGTAACCACCAGATATACAAGGCATACTCCTGTTATTTCCTTAACGAGTATTCATCAGAAACAGAAATGAAGGAATAAACAAACGGGGATTCATTTCCTCAACGGACAATCTTCAGAAACGTAAAATGAACTTATGGAGTCATTTTCAACGGGTGCTTCATCAGAAATGGAAATGAAAAGGATAATCAAATGGATATTCATTTCCCCAACGGACAATCTTCAGAAACGAAAATAAACAAACGGAGTTATTTTCAACGGGTGCTTCATGAGAAATGGAAATGAAAAGGATAATCAAATGGATATTCATTTCCTCAACGGACAATCTTCAGAAATGAAAATGAACAAACGGAGTCATTTTCAACGGGTGCTTCCTTAGAAATGGAAATGAAAAGGATAATCAAACGGATATTCATTTCCTCAACGGACAATCTTCAGAAACGAAAATGAACAAACGGAGTTATTTTCAACAGGTGCTTCCTCAGAAACAGAAATGAATAGAGTAAACTTCTAGGCACATGACAAAGCTCGCTGTGGTTTCTGTGCACTAAATTCCATAATTATGTATGCATCTATTATTACGTAATTCCTTGCATAGTCCGCACAGTTTGTCTTGTAATGTTTAGGGGAGGAAAATCAAACCTGTGATGAGGGTGACTAGACTACCATAGGGTCCCTTAAATTAGATCGAAAGATGATCTCTTTAATTAGACCACCAAGGAGTCTTTCCAGCTATATCATCACATGATATTCCTAACCAGATTTTCGGGTCAATCTGTTTAACTAGACCACTCAAGGGGTCTAATTATGGAGTAGTACCTTTGGGTATTCTATTATAATCCCTTATTCGTAGATATGGAAGATTCTACGAGGATTTGGATAACAAAAACTTGGATTACACCAAAAAAATAAAAGGAACACATCAGTACATAATCACATAGTTGTTTAACTTGGTTATTAATTTGTTATTAATTTGTTATCGATTGAGAATGGATATGGAGACCAGTCGATGGGCTACAATGTCCTCTGGGATCTATCTGAAAAGATAGGAAGATCTCCCAAAAATTCAATTTTGTTTTCAAAGAAACATAATATTCGAATTAAGGAACACATCAATTTTAGGATTTACGGAAATACCCCTAGTTACCCTATTAAGGATTTGAAGTGTTACTTTGGGTATTCGTCTCGTGTTGTAACTCGCGCCTTGTACTTCTTTTTCCTTAGAAGAAACGGGTACTTAGGAATTTTTGTGGAAAACGCAAGAGATCATAGAATGGGAGAATTTTGGGGGTAGTTTGCTTTTCAAGGAATACGATTCCTCATTTGTCGGTAGTGTAGGGGATATGTTCTTTATACATACAACCACATAAATACATTGCAATGTAAATAAAAGATTTATTTATAAACAATGATAACAACTGTTTCATGGACCTTGACAACAAAAGAAAATAATACATAAGACGTGATTATTTCTAAACGATGTTGTCTTTTGGTCGGTCAGATGCTCATCCCTGTGCTGGATTTGCATTAGCAAGCTTTGGGCAATTTCTTCGGAAATGACCCATCTCGCCACAGTTGAAACAAGAACCTGGTAGGAAACGACCTTGAGCGGGATTGTTGCTAGCTTGGTTTGGCGCAGCTGCAGCTGGGCAGACTCTTGCTGTATGGCCTAGAAGTCCACAAGTCTGGCATTTGCGGCACATTACATTGGCATGATGATGGAGGCTACATTGGTTGCACAAGGGTATAGTTCCATTGTATGGTTTCCAAGAAGGGGGTTGAGCTGGTTGGTTGGGGACGGCTTGACCATTGTGAGTAACCATGGCGAAGTTCTGAGAAGTCTTTCGCTTCTTTGACTTCTTAGGGGATCCAGTCTGTTCATCCATGGTCTTTGATTCCTTGATTGGGTTCGATTCCTCGACTGGTTTCTTGTCACCTTTTCGGAAAAGTTTACCTTTCCTGATCTTTGATTCAATCAAGGTTGCAGATAGCTCAATGGCCTGTCTA